>NC_040232.1:40517120-40764061 GCF_001444195.1 Xiphophorus couchianus
AGGTGCAAAACCTAAGAGATGCAGTCACGATAGTGTGGTAGGCTGGCAACAGCATGATTGGTGTGCACTCCCTGTTTTTCAGAAAGAACTCCAATCCTCCAGTAAAGTGCGCAGCAAAGTGGAGCGCAGTCTTGAGTTAATGGGGTATAAGAAACGCCTATTTAATTTGTTAAGAAGGCAACGCTTAGCCTGGCAGTGGGCAAGCAAAGCCTGTTGGTCTGCCAGGCTTGTGACTCACTGTGGGAAATCTGTCATACCTTTAACTTAACTTGAGCTGCAGTCATCATTGTAATTTTAGTGTTTGCCAACATTAAAATCACAAAATTACACAATAGCAATCAATCAATCAAATTTTATTTGTATAGCACATTTCAGCAGCAATTCGTTTCAAAGTGCTTTACATCATTACAAACACAGAAACACAATGCAACATAGAATCAACAATCAAAACACAGCATTAAGTCAAGTTCCATCAATAAATTTGTAATTGATTACATTTCAAATATAATTTTAAACAGGTGGGTTTTTAGTCGAGATTTAAAAGAAGTCAGTGTTTCAGCTGTTTTACACTTTTCTGGAAGTTTGTTCCAAATTTGTGGTGCATAGATGCTGAAAGCTGCTTCTCCTCGTTTGGTTCTGGTTCTGGGGATGCAGAGCAGAACCAGAACCAGAAGACCTGAGAGGTCTGGAAGGTTGATACAATAACAGCAGATCTTTAATGTATTGTGGTGCTAAGCTGTTCAGTGATTTATAAACTAACAACAGTATTTTAAAGTCTATTCTTTGAGCTACAGGGAGCCAGTGGAGGGACTTTAAAACTGGTGTTATGTGCTCTATCTTCCTGGTTTTAGTGAGAACGCAAGCAGCAGCGTTCTGGATCAGCTGAAGCTGTTTAATTGATTTGTTGGACAGACCTGTGAAGACACTGTTGCAGTAATCAATACGACTGAAGATAAACACATGAATGAGTTTCTCTAGATCTGGCTGAGACATTAGTCCTTTAATCCTGGAAATGTTCTTCAGGTGATAGAAGGCCAGCTTTGTGACTGTCTTTATGTGGCTCTGGAGGTTCAGGTCAGAGTCCATCACCACTCCTAGGTTTCGGGCCTGATTGCTGGTTTTCAGTTGTAATAACTAAAGCTGTGCATTGACTCTAGATCTATAACTCTAGATCGTTCCTCTTTAGGTCCAAAAATAATAACTTCAGTTTTGTTTCTGTTCAGCTGGAGAAGGTTTTGGCACATCCACACATTTATCTGTTCTAAGCATCTGTTCAGTGATTGGATGGGCTCTGAGTCACCTGGTGACATCGTAATGTAGAGCTGTGTGTCATCTGCATAGTTATGGTAGCTAATATTATTTCCTGTTATAACCTGAGCTAGTGGGAGCATATAAATATTGAATAAGAGGGGTCCTAGGGTTGAACCTTGGGGTACCCCACATGTGACCTTTGACCTCTTTGATGAGAAGTTTCCAATTGAAACAAAGAAATCCCTGTTCTTCATGTAAGATTCAAACCAGTTAAGCACTGGACCGGAGAGTCCGACCCAACTCTCCAGTCGATTCAGTAATATGTCATGGTCAACAGTGTCGAAAGTTGGACCAGAACCACAGTGCTGGTTCTGGTCCAACAGAACCAGCACTGTGGTTCTCCCACAGTCTGTATTTATATGGATGTCATTGAACACTTTTATGAGGGCGATCTCTGTGCTGTGGTGAGCACGAAAACCAGACTGGAAGGAGTCAAAGCGGTTGGTTATCGTTAGGAAGCTAGTTAATTGTTTACACACAGCTTTTTCAATAACTTTGCTGATGAATGGGAGGTTGGAGATCAGCCTGTAATTCTGCATTAGTGATTTGTCCAGATTGTTCTTCTTTATAAGTGGTTTGATTACTGCTGTTTTCAGAGCCTGGGGGAAAACGCCTGATGAGAGCAATGAGTTTACTATTTGGATCAGATCAGTAACAATAACAGGCAGGACTTTCTTAAAGAAATGTGTGGGTAAAACATCCAGACAGCAGGAACTTGAGCTTAGTTGACTTCTAATTTCCTGTAAGGTTTTATAATTAAGTAGTTGAAATTGGGTCATTTTTCCTGTATTTGTTTTGTTTGGGCACAGCATTGGTACTGGCTTTATAGTGGATGTACAGATTAATCCTCTGATTTTTTGAATTTTCTCTGAAAAGAAGCTGGAGAACTGGTTGCAGGCGGCAATACATTGGAATTCAGGCGGTAACGTCGTAGGAGGGTTTGTGATTCTGTGAACTGTTGCAAATAAAGCTTGAGCATTGTCAATGTTTTTGTTTATGATATCTGCAAAGAAATCCTCTCTTGCATGTTTTAGTGTTAAATGATAGTTACGTAGTCTTTCTTTATAGATGTCATAATGAACGTGAAGTTGAGTTTTACGCCATTTTTGTTCTGCCCTATGGCAGAGTTGTCTTGCAGTTCTAACTGTGCATTTCTCCATGGAGATTTCTTCCTACCAGACACGACCTTCATTTTAATTGGGGCAATGGAATCAATGATATCTGAAACTTTAGACTGAAAATCATTTACCAACTTATCTACATCATTACAGCTTAAGGGTGAGGAAGAGGAGTAGATTTGATTAAATGTTTCTGCTGTGTTTTCAGTGAGAGAACGTTTTGTGATGGTTGCTGTTTGTATAAGTGGGTTAAAGAATAAAGAACTTTCAAAGATAACAGCGAAGTGATCCGACAGGGCGACGTCAGTTACAGAGACATTGGAAATATTCACACCCTTACCGATAACCAGGTCCAGTGTGTGTCCTTGAGTGTGTGTTGCTTGTTTGACATGTTGTGTTAGACCAAAAGTCTCTAAAATATTAGCGAGCTTTTTTGCCCCTCTGTCTTGGGGGTTGTCAACATGAATGTTGAAATCACCAACAATTATTAAACAATCATAACCAATACATATGAGAGATAGAAGCTCATACAAGTCAGTAAAGAAATTTTCCACAAATGTTGGAGTTTTGTATAAAGTTACAGTCAAAGTTCGTTTGTGGCCTTTAATCTCAATTCCAAGATACTCAAAAGAGGTGAAGTGACTCAAAGAGATTTTACTACAATTTATGGTATTCTTAAATATTGAAGCCACGCCTCCTCCTTTTTTATGTTTTCTATTCTCACTGAAGAAATTGTAGTTAGGAGGCGCAGATTCAATTATTACGATTGGTTCATTATTGTCATTCAACCATGTTTCTTTTTTTTTACATATATATTTTTATTAGTTTTTCAGAATATAACATACATAAATCATACATGAGAGTATGAAGCATATACTGTATATATACATATACACATATTCGCGGAGACTTACATACACATGCATGTATGCAACAAAATCCTGTATGAAAGCAGTATACTCTTATCAATCCAGTAATAAAAATAAAGACGTACAGTAACGAAAAAAAAAGAAAGAAAAATTTATAATAACAAGTCAGGAAAATTATCCAAAGAGTTGATTACACTGCATTGAGTACAATTTCTGCTTACGGATGGTATTATCTGTCCGTAAGGGCATAGGTGGCATACTATGAAACTGAGCGAGTGTCGGGGTCGACGTTGGATCGAGAAAGATAGTCCAAAACCGGCTGCCATATACTACAGAACTTATTAGAGAAACCCACAACATCATATCGTAGCTTCTCCAAATGGAGAATCTCAGTAAAGTCGCTCAACCACATTTTAAACTGAGGAACCTTGTCAGTTTTCCAAAGTCTCAATATTACTTTTTTGGCTATTACCATTCCATACACCACTGTCATTTGCATAGAAATGCTGCAGTTCCTCAAAGAAGGAGAGTGTCCAAACAATGCAATCTGGGGGTCAGGAACCAACGCGCATCCATAAACCTTAGAAAACAAGTTGAAAATCTCACACCAATAATGAAAGAGCTTGGGGCATGTCCAGAACAAATGAGATAGGGAGCCATCCACAGACTTACATTTATCACATTTTGAAGATGTCGAAGGAAATATTCTGTGCAGTTTAATTTTAGAATAGTGAAGTCTATGAAACACCTTGAACTGAATTAACTGGAGTCTTACATTGATAGAGCAGGTCCGAATCCTCCCAAGATGTCAAGATGGCGCCGGCGCAGCTGGCTGCCTGCAGACAGACGCAGCTCCCGTCGTGTGTGTTTGTCTGTGTATATTTGCTGTAACCGATTAAGGATCCGTGCTTGAAGAACCCATGGATCATCAGTTGGGCTTTCCACAATGGCTGGATGTGGTTCTGTCGATGTTCTCCGCGTTCTTCTGCTACTTTTTATACTCTTGGTTGCGGAGAACCTCGCCGAGCGGAGTAGCAGCATTGTTTGCTCGCATGAACGGCTGATTGCGTTGTGTGGGCCTCTGCTGCTGCCCGGAGACGGGCCTGTGGTCCCGGAGGAGTTACGGAGGAGACGATGGGGCTGTGGGTCTGGAGTTAAACGGAGGTAGAAGAGGAGACGGTGCAGGCCAGCGGTACCGGCGATTATTGTGGGGAACGTGAGGTCTTTGGGAAATAGGACAGACGAACTCACGGCACTGGTTAGGACCCAGAAGGAGTACTGGGAGTGCAGTATCTTCTGCTTCATGGAAACCTGGCTGCACTCGCTTATTCCGGAATACAGCGTGGAGGTCCCTGGATTTTCCTTGTTGCGGGGGACAGGGACTTTTCCAAGAGTCGGAAGAAGAGGGGTGGCGGGATTGCACTTTATGTGAGTGAGAGGTGGTGTAATCCCGGTCATGTTAACGTGAAGGAACAGATTTGTAGCCCGGATATTGAACTTCTGGCTGTGGGAATGCGGCCGTGTTATTTACCGAGGGAGTTTACGTCCGCCATTTTGATCGCTGTTTACATTCCCCCATCAGCTGATGCAGCGGTGGCCTGTGACGTCATCAGCTTTACCACAGCCAAACTCCAGACTCAACACCCGGACGTTTTTATTGTGTCTTGTCTCTTGTCTTGTCTCTATGCTGTAACTGCGAAGTAATTTCCCTGCTGGGAGGAATGCACCGGATGCAGCAGCCTCCAGGCATCAACCAGATTTGTTGAGGTCATAAGGGTGTTCAAAACCGCAGAGGAGGAGGAGGGAGGCTGCCTTGATCGAGTTGATCTATCCAGGTAGTTGTCTAGCACACAGTTAAAATCCCCTCCCAAAATTAGATGAGTATCAGCCAGGTCAGGAAGCAAATTAAATATTTTTCTAAAGAAGCCCAGGTCATCAAAATTAGGGCCATATACGTTAAGAAGCGTGACATGAAAGGAGTATAAATAGCCCGTTACCAATATAAATCTACCATTTGGGTCACAGTGGAAATATGTCTAAAAGGAACTGTTCTACGAATCAGAATTGCCACCCCTCGAGCTTTACCTGAAAAAGTAGACTGGAAAATTTGGTTTGCCCAACTGCATCTCAATAATAGAATAGAATAGAATTACTTTATTCATCCCAGCAGGGAAATTATTTCGCAGTTACAGCCTCTCCCTTCCTGGTCTTATGTGTGTTTCTTGAAGGTATACAATGTCCGCTGATAAGGACTTTAAGTGAGAAAATACTTTAGCCCTTTTTAGGACATGCCCCAAACCTCTGACATTCCAACTGGTAAGTTTATGCCACCGCCCTGTAATGACGTGTTATGGTACACAGAAAATTTTCAACAGAATGGCCTCAAAGCACTCATGTGTTAGCCTGACAGTGTATTGCAACAAGTAAAATACTTTTTGAACAAGAAAACCAAACAAAAAAGTTACCCCCCATCCCACTTTCCCAAACAAAGCGAGAATAAAAACCCCACATAGCAAAATAGAGGAAGCCGGGCCCTATGGGCCATACAAATACCGAACTAACTCCGCAAAAAGGCTCCTCTATCCACTCAAATTTGACAGACTGAGATTATGGTACAAACATTCAGCTGTTATAAAAGCTATTCCGGTCCCCAATGACCCAAAACAATGAGCACATACCACAGTGGCTCTAACCTCCAGATACTCAGTGACTTTGTAAGGATTGTGCAAAGATCTCTGCATCCCGCGGCGAGGAGAACGTCTTATCTGTAGAGCCAACGGTGACCCACAAGTGTGCAGGATACAGGACCCCGCACCTCGCTCCAGAATCCTGGAGCCGCTTCTTCACCGCATCAAAAGCCTGCCGCTGCTTCATCACCTCTGCTGGGTAGTCAGGGAAAATGTAGATCGGCTTCCCCTTGAAACTGAGGGGGAACTGTTGACGGGCCAGTCGAAGAATCGTCTCCTTCACATGGAAGTAGTGAATTCGTGCTATCATTACCCGCGGCCGCGCGCCATCACCAGGCAGCCTGCTTCCCAGCCGATGCGCCCGGTCCACCTCCAGCTGTGTATGAAACTGATCCACACCAAGCAGTTCCGGAATGAGCTTCATCAGAAAATCTCTAGGACGTCCATCCTCGATCTTTTCCGGCAGCCCAATAATTTTAATATTCTGCCTCCTGGACCGAGCCTCAAGATCGATCACCTTCACGCAGAGAGCCTCGTTCTCTGCCTGGATCCTAGCACAGGTCCCCTCCAGCTTGGAAAGGCGGCCCTCGTGATTGGGGCCGCCTCTGAAGCATCTTCCACCTCTTTAATCCGGTCAACAAGGTTTAATAACATTGCTTGGGTCGAAGCGAGAGTTGCTTCAAGATCATTAAATCTATCGTTCATTATCTTATTCATGTTATTTATTGCCGCGAGGACGGTAGCGGATCCCGCATCATGCTCACATGCTGAATCAGCGCCCGCCACGGTTGTAGCTTGCTTAGCTAGCCCCAGCACGTGCTGCTCCTTCTCCGTCTCTTCTGAAGCCTTATCTTGCTTCAGAAGAGACCTTTATCCGCCTTGGGTTTAGTCATCTTCAATGTCAAGACAGATGGTCGAAGCACAGGGGAACCGAAATATGAGTGGAAAATCAAAATAAATAAGAAATTACTTTTAAGTGGTGAGGAGCCCGGAAAAACACGTCTACTCCATACGGTGCTCACTAGCGCCCCCCATTCAACCATGTTTCTGTCAGAAACATAACATCGATATTATGCTCAGTGATGAAATCATTAATTAATAGAGCTTTAGCACAGAGAGATCTTGTATTTAAAAGAGCTAGTTTAAGTGACTTGAAGGCCAAGAGTTCTTCAGTCTGAGGTTCCTTTAGGCAGCGGAGCAGTCTATGGTTTGAATTAGGTCCGCTGTATTTTATGTTTCTGCTTTTTGTAAATCTTCTTGTAGTGATCCGGACAGGTAATGTCCTGTTCTGCAGTGCTGGGGGGCCAGACACATTCTGGAGTAAGACGGGTGTAAAGATAAAATCTGGACCACGGCCTCAGACCTCAAGAAACGCCGAGTGATGGATCCTCTGGGAAGTTAGAGTCAGGTGGCTTAAATGAAGTGAGGTCTGCTATGTGAGCGCTAAGGAGAGTCGTCCCAAGTAAAACCTGTTGATTCAATCCATCTGTAAATTTAAGAAACTCCGGTCCAGAAGACATTTCTTCATGTGTATCTTGTGAATCCTGTGAATTAGTGGGTGAGCAGAGAGGGAGGGGGGAAGGAGGAAGGGAACCACTCGCTCTGTCTTCAGTCGATGTTGTATCAGCTTGTTTTGAAACTGGTTGCTCCTGATAAGAAGAGGGTTCCATCCTAGTCAGACATCCTTGAGCCTGTTCTTCTGAAGCGATGATCAAATTGCTGTCCTTGTTGATAAAATGAAAGAGGTTTGCAGTGAGTAGCTTTGTCCCATGTTTATTAAGATTTCGTCCGCCTCTTCCAAAAAGGTGAAAGCGCTGCCAATAGATCCAGAGGTTATCGATGAAGGTCACTGAGCTGGCAGAGCAGGTTTTAATCAGCCATTTGTTTATCATGTCCAGCCTGGAGTGTTTTTCGTCTCCCCATTCAGGTGATGGAATTGAACCACTGAGAAATAACTTCATTTTTAATTTTCCCATAGTGTTCAGAAGAATATTAAAGTCCTTTTTCAGAATCTCAGATTTCTGCTTTGCCAGATCGTTGGCTCCAACATGCACATCTACAGTAAAGACTCAATATCTGGCTGATCAGTGGTTAGCGAAAGAACTTTACGAGTTAAATCAGATACAGTGTCACCAGGAAAAGAAATCACTCTCGTTTTCTTGGGATTGCAAACGTGACTGATTCCATTTACTGCCTCATCTCCAACAATAAGCACTGTTGGCATACCTTTCGTTTTCCTGGTGGTCGCTTTGTCTGTTGGGGCTTTGGGGGTGGATGTGATGGTTTTGCCTCATTGTTGATGTTTGAAGGCGAGGTTTCACTCAGAGGCTCAGGCTGGAGTACAGAAAATCTGTTTTTCAGTGGGATTCCCACAAAGTCAGAATGTTTTGAGGCTCGGGCCTCAAAACGCTTTGTCCTTGGGAGCGCGGTCGGTGGAACCGTTTTGGTTGCAGCTGTTTGTTTATTTTTCTTTGGTGGAGCAGGTGTTGAAGGTGGGTTTCGGCTCAGAGCCGGCCACGGTGATTCATCCAGGTGAGGGGTTCTCCCTGTCAGTCGCCTCATTGGATCTGCAGTGTGAGACTTTTGCTTCGGCTCGGTACCCAGAGCGTTCCAGGGTGAGCTGCTTGATGCGAGGCGTACGACCTCTCCGTTGATTTGAGGAAGAGTTGTCTCATTTCCAGTTAGCGTTGATTTCAAAGTTCACCTCCAGCAGTTTGATCTTCCCTTCTATAGTCTGAAGTCGTTGTATAATACTGCTAATGTCCTTGGGGTCGGCCGGAGGCATTTTGTCCTGGTTCAACTTGGAGATGAAGAAAGTAAGGCAAAAATAAAAGTAAGAAAATCCCCCAGTCCTTAGGTTTGAAGTAATCCAGTTATGATGTCGATAATGTAAATATAACTATAAAAACTGTCACTTTAAAAATAACTCAGGCAAAGTTATCAGTAAGGACGGGAGAGAGCAGGACAAGCTGTTCCTCCTTCAGCTGCCACAGACAAATGTGTTAATGGACTGTGCTGTGTCTGTCTAAATTGTTTAGGAGTGAGTTGTTGTTTGTCCTTTGTGTATCTGTGTTGTCATGTGATGAACTAGTGAGCTGTCCAGGGTAATTCTCAAAGGAAAAGCTAGGAACAGAGCTAACATTTAGACCTGCTAACTAACTCAGTTCTATGACTACCTGCATTGCTCAGAGACACATCAGTGGCAGGTCAAATGTGAGTTACGTGGTCTCTTTCAAGTGTGAAACTGATTCTTAAAGCTAACCATAAATACTTTATGTTTAACACTTTTTGTGTGTGTGTGTGTGTGTTTTTTTTTTTGAACAGTTCCTCTCCATATACGCAAGAGAATGGGATGCCTCTGCATATTCAGCCCCCAGTGTTGGATTTTGGGACACAGTAAGTGCTGCTTTTGCTGAGCTACAGTTACAGTCATCATTGACTGGAGACATGACAAGATATCCAAACTTCAACAAATGTAATAATATCTACCCCTCATAAAATTGATAGCATCCATTTGTTTTGTCCCTGATGGAGATTATGACATCCAAATCAGGGCCCCTCCTTCTTAAAGGGAACTACAGCTAGTTATAAAAATAGACCTTATTTTGGAAATATTTATCTTGGATGTAAAATAAATACAGTAATAATACGGAAAGAAATATTCCTATAATATAAGTATAACAGTATATAAGTATTAAAAGATGAGACAGTGAAGAAGACGATGTCAGGAGGAGGAAGAGGATCACTGGGAGATTCTGGGAATCTACATCCAAACATGGAGCTGAGGCCTCTCCTGAAGAGCCATCTGCCTAAAATAATAAAAGTAATTAAAGCTGCAAGCAGCCTCGGGCGGCCCTCGCAGCAAGCGCCGCTCCGGCCTATTGGCCACCGCGGGGGTTCCAGCCACCGCAGAAGCTCTCGCACAGTTTCCAGAGCCACAGCCCGCTTCCCACCGCAGAAGCTCCGCCGCAGTTTCCAGCACCGCCGCCCGCCAGCCGCTGCAGAAGCTGTCGCGCATTTTCCCCGCCCGTCCACCGGGCGACACACGTGAATGCGTTCGGCAGCGCTCCCCGACGACTGTCAAAAAATCTGGTGCAGATCGGTCGATGCATCGAGGAGACACAGCCGATGTATTAACTTAGGGGGCGCAGTGGAGTCAAATTACATTTCAAACCCATTGGGCTCTTTAGAGGTGAACAAAGGTCATACATATCCAGTTTGGCGCCAATCGGATGATCCATGTGTGAATTAGAGCCAAACGTATGAATATGGCGAGGGACTGATATTCGCCATTTGGCCACGCCCACACGGTTCAGCCAGCAGCGAGCATTGACAGAGTTTATCATCCGAATCATCTGCATTAGGTCAAAAGAGCCATAAACAGAGCTTTCCACGGAAAAAAACGGCACTTCCTGTTCTGAGGGGGCGGGGCTTAGATGACGTCATAATATGATGACGTAGGATCGACGGGCATCCCACCAGGATCACTCAGGCCAAGTTTGATGCAGCTCGGTCAAAATATGTGGAATGTAGAGGCAAACGTATACGAACGGCGTTGCCGCCATTGAAAACTCTTGGCACTTTAAAGCAAGCGAGACCAACTTCCTATCTGTCATCCAACACAGAATCACCTTGATTAGGTCAAGAGAGCCATAGATGAAAGTTTCCAAGGAAAAAATAGCACTTCCTGTTGTGAGGGGGCGGGGCTTAGATGACGTCATAATATGATGACGTAGGTCCGACGGGCATCCCACTAGGATCACTCAGGCCAAGTTTGGTGCAGAAGCTATCGACCGTTCACAGTAAAATATGAGACTTCCTGTTGTCAGGGGGCGTGGCCTAAGTGATGTCATCATTTAACCATTGGATATTATTGGACACCCGATGACGATCAATCACTGAACGTTTGGTGTTTCTGTGAGTTTTTGTGTTAGAAATACCAATTTTTCATTTTTTCCTCTTCATTACAACATTGAACTGTCATTCCGTAGGGTAATGCTGCCCTCTGGTGTCGAATTACTGAAATAGTTTCATTATTTAAGTAATTCGACACCAGAGGGCAGCATTACCCTACACATGACAAGGATCCCCTTTGTAATTACATATTACACAGTCGATCACAGGGGAACTTTGAGCCTTGCTAACCCCCCTTCCGCTTGTTCAAATGTCACCATTTTGATAACTTTGAGTTGGACATGCCTTATGATCAGACTGACCGAGTTTGAAGCCGATCAATCGAAATCCCTAGGAGGAGTTCGATCAAATGCAAAGGCTGTAAACGGCCAAAATAGGGTCCAAAATGGACCTTCAATCCAAAATGGCCGACTTCCTGTTGGGTTTAGAGCATGTCTCCAAGAGACATTTTTGTACGTCCTGACAAGATACACATGTGTACCAAGTTTCGTAATTCTAAGTTAAAGCATGGCTTGGGGCTGATTTTTCAAAATATTCTAGGGGACTCTATAGAGAAATTAGGCCACGCCCACCAAATTTCGCTATGGATTCCTGTTGGCGGGTGGATAAGGATCCATCCTAGTGAGTTTGGAGCAGCTCACCCCGAAACTGTGGAATTCAGAGCCAAACGAAATTCGACGGCGTTCGCAACGCCGCCACGCCCACCTGCTTCATCGCAGCCAGTTGGGGTTGGAATCCCCAACACACCAACATGTCTTCTGTCTCTGGACACAGTTTCATGTTGATTAGGTCAAAGGGCTAAGATAGCGACCGTTCACAGTAAAACATTACACTTCCTGCTCTCAGGGGGCGTGCCCTATGTAAAAAAGAAATTTCACCACAGTGTATTTTAGGACACCCGATGACGATCAATCACTGAAAGTTTGGTCCCTCTATGTGTTTTTGTATAGGAAATATAAGAGTTTCGTGTTTCATGGCGAGTAGGTGAACTTTGACCCCTGGTAACCCCCCTTCAACATGCTCCAAAACTCACCAATTTGATAACTTTAAATCAAACATGCCTTATGATCAGACTGACCGAGTTTGAAGCCGATCAATCAAAATCCCTAGGAGGAGTTCGATCAAATACGAAGGCTGTAAACGTCAAAATCGAGGTCCAAAATGGACATTCAATACAAAATGGCCGACTTCCTGTGATAGTTGGCTTATAACAATAAATGTAAGTTCTGAGTCTTTTGGTGAGCTCTACAAGTGTACCAAATTTCATGTCTCTACGATGAAGTACATTCATACCATTGTGTCAACAGAAAATTGCTAGTTGCCGCCGTTGAGCAATTTTTTTTGCGATTTTTGTGACAACCTTAAAATTCAAAATTTTAAAATTTTCTAGTCGCGACCGCCAAGTTTGGTGAGTTTTTGAATATGATAAAGCCCCCAAAAAGGCGCCTCTTTGGGGGGGCAGAATCGTAATAATAAGAAACAGTACAGATACAATAGGCCTTCGCAGCGCTTTGCTGCTCGGGCCTAAATAATAATTTAAAAAGTTCACACAGCACGTAAGAAGCCAATCAAAGGGAAGTGCTTATTCACACACACAAATATTTTTCTTAATATAAATTTACAAACTAAAACAATTTAGTGGAAGGGAATATTAGTAATTGGTATTGGAAGAAAACACTGTGGTGAATATTCTCTTAAGATATTCTGAAAATAATATTTTCAGAACTCTCTAGAGAAGAATATTATATTTTGATACATTTATCAAACAGCACATATACAAACATATGAAACACTTCATATCACACTTTTAGCCACTACAAACAGATAACATGCAGCAAAGAAGGCACACTCCACCCGCCCTCTGAGCCTGGAGCCGCCTGGCCCCATTAGCGGAGCTACGCTGCTCTAAAAACTCTGGAGCATATTTCAAATAAGACTAATTTTGCATGAAATAATTGCATAGATGAACCTGTGATTGCTACTTTCTAGCCCAAAAACATCTTAAAATTACTTTTTGTGACAAATTAATAGTGTACTCACTTCTATTTACCACTGCTGCTGATGCAGTATAATGGAGGCCATCTTGCCCAGGTCTGGAGATAAGGCAGGTATCAAAGGCAAATGTCTATGGGAGGCATGGCAGCAGGCTAGTGTAGAAAGTAACGCCCTGAGCTCTGCCCTTTCAAAATAAAAAAAATTAGCTAAAAAGTCAGGGTAACCAATTTTCTCGTTTAACCAGATGTCCGGTATTATTTGTTGCTCATAGGAACATTACTTAAACTGATTTGTGGTGGGCAGAAAATACTACAGTATACAGCGTGAAACGATCAAGATGGTCTGTTTGCAGACTGTAGAATGTTTATGTGTGATACCCTGTGTAAGCCGGACAGAAAGAACTTCTGTTAAAAATGAAATCATGAAAATCGAACTTGAGTGCTCGTTATCCGTTTTTTCCATTTTCCTTTTGTGCACTAAATGGAAAATCGGAAAACGAGCCGAGCTGAGCTTTTATCCGATTTCCGATTTTGGTTTAAAAAAAGCGAGTCTATTTTTTTATTTATTTATTTCATTTTTCATTTCAAACGAAAAAACGAACTGCCACGGACCCGGCTCAGCTTGTTTTCCGATTTCCCATTTAGTTCACAAAACGGAAATGGAAAAAACGGATAATGAGCGCTCAATTTCGATTTTTCATGATTTCATTTTTGACAAGTGGTCTGACTCGGAAGTTCTCTCTGCCCTGCACACTTTAAACACTCTTCTAAAGCGGCAATTAATGCAAGTATAATTAATTTCATAATGATAGATACCTCCACAGAGCTTATATTCTACCTTCGTTTTGTATTCAAAGCTAAGCTTGGCTTCTGAATGTAACTTCTGATTCAGTAAATGGTTAATGGCCTAGTCCACCCAATTTTTTACAACCTTGAGAGTCTTTAATCTGCTCTAGGTTAAAAACTACAATTCAAGACACTCAAACCGCGACAAGAACATTCTACCAGTCATTCAAACCCTACAGTTTTTTAAGTGTTTCCTTTATGAATAGCATTAGCATACCAGTTGTAAGAGCCATATGAATTAAATACGTGACAGGTGAGCACGTGGCTTTGACACTTAGGTGGTGGGTGTGTCGAGGTGGGCGTGACCGTCACCAGGTATGAATGGCGCACTGGTTCGTGTGTATCAGGAAGTTAGGTGCGCGTCATGATTTCTGTTGACCGTTTTACGTCAATAGTAATAAAATTATGTTAGTTCTTATGCATTATTGACCTTGTCAGACTGTGTCTCAGTCCTTGTCTCAACGTTCAAACCAAGAAACTCTAAAAATAAACCAATCATTGATTGAACAAAGAAGTGACCTGGAGTTGGTTTGAAACTCGCGTCAGACAGAAAACATTCTCTGAATTTAACCCAGTGCGGCCCTCTACCACCACAAATTGTTGCCTCACATTTACCAATTATAAAATGTTATGTCACAAACACGCCTGGAAAAAAGTATGATTATCCAAAATATGCACTAAAAATGTAGCTATTTCCCATAGCTACCAAGGAGGAAAAGTTTGAAATTGTGCGCCAATGTTATGAGATTATTAAAAGCTTAGCTTAATAAATGATTATCTAGGAAGACAATTAGGGCCATGGAAAAAAGTCAGAATTCTGATTTTAATCTCAAAATTCAGATTTTCTTTTCTCTCAGAATTCTGACCTTAATCTAAAGAAATAATAATGCTGGTGTTAGCTAAATGTTATGGGGTCCTATAATCCTCTTCTGTGGTTTATCACCACATGATACTTTTTCACACTTTTATCAGTGAAGTATGACTGTCCAACAAAATATGAAAACCTTTGTTTCCTTCATGATATTTGCTTATAAATTATTGGTCTCGATTAAACATAATGAACAACTTTTGAGTTGATTCTCTCCATTATTCCTTTATAAGCAAGAAACAAAAGAATTATTTCATATAAAAATTTTATCAACCTGTATCTAGCCAGTTGGTGCTTTACAACTGGATGATTTATTTACAATACTTACTAGACACTTACCAAACTTATTTTCTCTTATTATCATCAGATTGTAAACTCATATCTTATAAAATAAACATAAACATTCATAAAAATGAATTTATTAGAACAACAAACGAGCAGATATTCAGCCCATGTTCGAGGAATTATGAACAAATATTCTTTTAGTTTAAGTATATGAAACGGTGAAGGAGACGGTGAAGAAGACGATGTCAGGAGGAGGAAGAGGATCACTGGGAGATTCGGGAAGCTCCATCCAAACCTGGAGCTGAGGCCTCTCCTGAAGAGCTACCTGTCTGAAACAATAAAAAATAATTTTAAAAAAAGTTCACACTGCACTTCAGAAGTCAATTGAAGCCAAGAATATATTTCACATACAACAAAAAAAAATTATACGTATTTACAAACTTGAAAACATCCATGAGGAAGGGAATATTAGTAACTGGAATTGGAAGAAAACACTGTGCAAAATATCTTCAGTGACTTGCAGAGATCAGGCTGCAGTTTGCGGGTAAGACTCACTCCAGCCGCCCGCTGAGCCTGGAGCCTCCTGGCCAATTGGAGCTACGTTGCTCCAAAACCTCCGGAGCACATTTCAAAGAAGCCTAGTTTTGGATTCACTAAGTGGATAGATGAAGCTATGAGGACTACTTTCTTGCCTAAAAACATCTAAAAACAATTTTTTGTGACAAATTAATAGTGTACTTACCTCTGGCAGAGAGAACTTCAGGGTCAGCAGACTTGTCAAAAATGAAATCATGTAAATCGAAGTTGATCGCTCATTATCTGTTTTTTCCATTTCCATTCTGTGCACTAAATGGGAAATCAGATAACGAGCAGAGACGAGCCGTTATCCGATTTCCGATTTTGGTTTGATAAACGAAAAACAAACGAATCTATTTTCGTTTTTCTTTTTTCATTTCAAACGAAGAAAGAACTGCTTGAAAATACACGGAACCCAATTCTGCAGGCTGTCAACATTTTCTTGTCCATCCTGTTGAACATAAGAAATAATTCAAATGATTTATATAATGTATTTAGAATGCAGAAGCTAGGCACCCCAAATCTCAGCAATGCTGGACAAATGTTTTCACAACTACGTATAATTGCTTAAGGGAAATGAGTGTCCCACTCATCAATCTTGTGGTTTCCATTTTATGTAAGAATTGTCAGAACAGCTGAATTACTGCAGGTCAGCTGACTACTAAAGACTATTAACATACTATTAGAAATACATGTCATGTTTTGAAGAAGTACTAACTCTTACTTAAATGGATTACAAATAAAATAATTAACATGTCTGTGAAAACGCTATGATATTAGATATGATTTTAAATAGATGTTTTATTCAAATCTAAAATCTAGATTTACTGAACTCGATGTCCAGGTTTCATTCTCATGCAGGCCGTGATGGAGTTCCCTAAAATGAAAGTAAAGTCACACTCAGAGACAAACAGGAAGTGAGAACAGTTCAGTTCAAACTTAAAATGT
This sequence comes from Xiphophorus couchianus, assembly GCF_001444195.1. NCBI lineage: Eukaryota > Metazoa > Chordata > Actinopteri > Cyprinodontiformes > Poeciliidae > Xiphophorus > Xiphophorus couchianus. Next base: position 40,533,537 of record NC_040232.1, read on the forward strand.
CTGATGACAAGTCTGTTGCATGGCTTTCTACACACTTTTCTATGATTCCCATATTGCTTGGCAATAATAGGAAAGTGTAAAAGAGAAGTATTGAATGCTGTTTTGAAATTATGTAAATTCATTTTAAGTTTTCTTAAACTTTTACTCTGCAATTCAAAAAATGCTGATGTCCCGAATGAGACAAGTATATTTTAAACTGGAAACATATTTAGTAAAAACCTGTCCTACATGAGCTCAGCTAAAATTCATAGCTCTGAAGTTAGAAATACTGCAGGCCAACAACAGTATTCGTGGAACAGCATTTGTACTTTCTGTTTGGAACCCCACTACCAAAAGTGGAGACTGTAATTGTATTGCTATACACCTGTTTTCCAGAAAAATTAAATCTAAAAACCAGAAACACTACATAATAAATAATATACACCCAGAAATGTTTGACTACCTTTGTTGTATCTGACTATCAGATGAATATTAGGGGAGATGTGGTAGTTTCTCTATTTGAATATTTTTATTATATTTTTAGCAAAATAAATCCCTAACTAATGCATTCAAATCCACACATCTTTTACATAGATATAGAAACAAAGCAAACCAAAGGGGAAAAAAGCCCACAAATCTTGGGTTGACTTTATGCTGAATTGACTGGGAGTCTCTCAATATGCCATATTTTGTAAAATGTGTTGGCAGAACCATGCACAACATGCCTCTGTTCAACAGATTTGAAAGCAAGTCCTCAATCCATAAGAGTATGAGTCAACGGGCAATCAGTGTGGAAAAGGCTACAGCTGAAGCATGCCAGATGTCCATCTGGCATGCTTCTGACTGCATGTCAGAGGAACAACCCCAAATATTGCAGTGAGAGGGTTTGGGGGAATATTAATATTCCACGACTCAGACAGGAACCTAAAGCCTGCAGTTTTTGGCATTCCCAGAACATATGTCCAAGTGTTCCTTTCTCACTTTTATATCTTGGGCAAGCCTCTTCTGACCCTGGAAACAACTTTGCAAGTTTACTGTTTGACAAATGGAGCCTATGGACAACCTTAAATTGTATTAAGCTATGTCTAAGACATATTGTTGCCTGCTGCCACTGTGACTCAGTTATTCTCAATCCCATCTCAGCTGCCACTGTTCTTTAATTTTGTCTAATTCAGGCACTGCTGCTGTATGGATTAATGTGTGGTAGTTTCATAGTGTAAATGGTAGAACGTTTAGGCTTATTCAGCGTAGTAAGCTTGCAGAGCAGACGGTATTTATTGGTAGTGAATCATTTGTCTGCAGCATAACAGACTGGCCAAGCCCAGAGAGATGACCTCAGTCCTGATCTCATAAGTGTTTTTTATAAGCATTCCTTTTCTGCTTAACCTTCTATATGCTTTTACTTCTGACACCACCAGCTCATTCAGGTGAAATATGCACTGCTCATAGCTGAAGAGTTGCATCTAGAGAAGGGGTCTCAAACTCTGGTCCTCGAGGGCCGCTGTCTCCAACTTTTAGATGTGCCTCTGCTGTACCACACCTGAATAGAATAATTAGGTCATTAAGGCTCTGGAGAGCTGATCTACACAAGGAGGAGGTAATTAAGCCATTTCACTCCAGTGTTTTGTACCTGTGGCACATCTAAAAACTGCAGGACAGCGGCCCTCGAGGACTGAAGTTTGAGGACTGAAGTTTGAGGCCTAGAGCAGTGGTCCCCAACCCCCTGGCCGCGGACCGGTACCGGTCCATGGACCAATTGGTACCGGGCCAGGGAAGAAACAATTAAATATTTCCGTTTTACGTATTATGTGAGTCTGGAGGAGTTTTTATTTTGAAAATCCTTTAACCGGACTCTCTCGGTTACATCTTGCGCGCCAGCATTGAGCCCAGAAGCAGCAAAATGAGTAAGAAACATATCAGATGTGTTTGGAAAGTTTCTTTGCCAGCGGAAAAGGCCCAGAGAAGAGACAGGAGAATGGATTTATCCCGGACCAGTAGGTTATTCCCACATTCCAAGCCCGCTCTGCATGATATGGTGACCGGCTCGTTAATGAGGTAATGAAGCCTTCAAACTGCTTCGCCACGTAGAGACCAAGCACCCTGTGCATAAGCAACACTTCGGGTGTCATTGTCTCTCATCACTCCCAGATGGAACCATCTTGTTGCAGAGAAATAAGCTCAGGGCTCCCATTAGTCGTTATCGTAAGTTAAAATTTTCGCAAAAGTTAAACGTTCGTTTTTGTGGCGCATCTGTATCTTATTTCGAAGGGATATGTACACGTTACCATAGCGACCCGAGTCAGAGAGCGTTAGGGCAGTGGTCGAGAGTAGAGGAGTAGAGCTTGTGAGTTTTAGGTCTGGTTCACACGGCACGATTTAAGGATTGTCGGCCGATTTTATGACCACACATGACACGAGCCGATAAAAATCCTACAGGTTCAGTCGGTTCGTGTGTCCAGCCACACGGCAGGAGCAACACACCACACGAACCGATTCCACTCGCAAACATCCCGATTCCAGAGGAAAATCCAGTAAAACCCCCAACATACCATACGTGAATTTAGAATAATCAAACACAGATGACGATGTAGAAGCAGCAGTGATAGTTTGTGGTCTCATTTTAAACGATAAAAGACGTAACAAATAGAAAAGGTGTTTGATAAAAGACGGTGGGAGCAGCCGCTCTATTTGCTGCACTATGATTTTAAGGTGAGTTATGTTTTTTCGTAGTTAACATTTTTAACTGAATAAACATAGCCACAAATAATAAACATATATAAAATGACCTTTACATATAGTAATAAACATTTCCACATATCACCTCTGATGTCGGCCGGACTCTCAGTTGCCATGTGAACTGTTTGGGATTCGCTCCATTCTTACGTCATCGCGCTTTCTGATTGGCTACCTGTCACATTCAACAGGCTGCGTTCTCGCTCCCAGTCAGGGAAAAAACCCCACAGGCTACTAAATCGGGCCAAGACAATGTTGAATATGCCTGATTTTAGTTCAGGCATATTCAACACACCACTCACTGCAGGACGTTGTAAGATTGTCGTAAAGGGAAAATCGGGGCAAAAAAACCCAAAAAAGGCTTTAGCTGGAACGCCAACATGCAGAAGCATTTTTTTACTGGGATATAAAAAAATGTTGACCTAATACATATAACATGTAATTTGTGTCACATTGTGAATCAGAAGCCATAGATGAACTGCTAGAATTTGTGTGAAAGGAACTTTATGGTTTGCCTCTTTTGGATGTTTTGCTCCGCTTTATTTCAGCTGACCTCAGTGTATTTGGGATGAAAGTTTTCCATGCTGATCTTAATACTCTGCTGTCTACAGGCCGCTGGGGTTGCCAAGAGCTGAAACCATATATATACACAACCCCAGCCAGGAAGTTCCTGTGACCGTGCTGTCGATGTTTCCATCCAGCAGGCAATTTTACATACCTTCCTTTCACAGAAGAGTAAGTATGTTCACAAATACCAGTGTTTGTTATTGTTTCAATGATTTGTGTTTTACTGAAGGGTTTCGAAATGTTCTTTTTGTGCTGTAGGTCATACCACCGAAGGGGAAGGCATCTTTTAAACTAATTTTCCTCCCATCTGAGGAGGGCAGTGCAGAAAACACATTATTTATAAACACATCAGCCCATGGGCTGCTTTCGTACCAGGTCAGTATATGAATAACCTCTCCCTCTGAGTGTGGTATAATCCTGCATTATCAAACCTTGCAAAAGTTTTCCACATACTGGGCTGTTTAAACCACAGATTTCTGTGTCTTATTAGAATTTTATGTGGCATACCAATAAAATGTAATTCATAATTGTAAAGTCTAAAAAAACCAAAAAAACACCTGTGCTTTTTTTTATGTACTTTTTTTTTTTTACATTTATTTGCAAGGAGAGAGATTCATATTGTGACTTACATTTATATGCAGCACCACTGAGTCCTGCAGTCCTACTATACCTGTCACGATAACACATTTTACTGGACGATAAATTGTCCCAGAAGTTATTGTGATAAACGATAATATTGTTGCTTAGAAACAATTTCCATGCAATATAATGGAAAAGGGATAATAATTCAAGAACATTTACACAGGAACTGGAAGACATTTTAAAGATCCAAAACAAACAACATAAAAAACATCCATCCATTTTTTTCCGCTTCATCCGGGGTCGGGCCGTGGGGGTAGCAGTTGAAGAAGGAAGGCATTTACTTATGAATCAGCTTTGCTCCGTGACATAGCTGAAGGTTAGGACTTGGTTCTATAAGCCAATCTAATCCTGCTTTAAACATCTCTATAGGGTCCTCCCTGATCCAACTGCTACCTTCCTTGGTTTTCATGAAGCTGTTCTTTAATGCTCTCTAGCAAACGTCCTATATTTGCACGCAATCTGGATTTATCCTAAGAATCCAATACGCCAGTGTATTGTATTCTAGACCAGTGGTCCTGGTCCGCGGACTGATTGGTACTGGCAAGAAATAATGAACTACTTCCAGATCTTTTATTTTGAAAATCCTAAACCGGATTTTACCGGTTACGTCTTGCGCGTCAAAATTGAGCCAACTTGCAGCAGAATGAGTAACAAAACAGCATCGGAGTACTGCGCGCGCAACCCCCCCTCCCCACCCCCCAACAGCATCGGACTCGATACTTACGACGCGCGCGTGCGCACCCCCCACCCCCAACCCCCCGCAGCAAAATTGCGAAGGGCTGACCGGTCCGCGCGACTAAAAAGGTTGGGGACCGCTGTTCTAGACTATATTTTTTGCTTGGCTGTTTTCTGGAGGCAGTTGGCTACACTAAATTTTAGTTTGTACGACAGATTAATCAGTAGACCTGTCACAATAACACATTTTGCTGGATGATAAATTGTCCCAGTAATTGTTACAGTAAATCATAGTATTGTTGTTTTGAAACCATTTTCAAGTAATGTATTAACAAGGACACAATAATGCAAGATTGTTCTCTAAAAGACCAATAAACTTTTATTTTGTAAAAAAAACACGTAAAACTGGAACTGGAAGATATTTTAAATATCCAAAAATAAAACACAACCACCAACAACAATAAATAAAATGGAAATAAAAACCACACAACACAAACTACAAATAAAATGGATTATGATGTCCTTCAAAAAATATTAATCAATTAAATGGAAATTATGAAGTTCATTTTAAATTATGTGATTAATTGTTGATTGTTGTTGAAACGTCTTAGAGATGTTAATTAAATTCACACTGCACTTATTAAATGTTGGTTTGTCAGAAAAATGGCAATAAAATACTTAATTAAAAAAAAAAATCCCTTTTTAAGTTGCTGTACATATTTTGACTTTCCTTAGTTTTAAATAACAGAATTTTCATTAAGTGTACATTGGTTTGATTGCTTTTGTTTAAATTAGCTTGAATTTTTTTTAGCCTTTATCTCATTTTAGCACAGTTCTGTGTTTATCTGTAACATGCCAATGTACCTGCCATCCCTCTAGCTCTCAAGGTTTTCTACTTACCAATTGAACTTCCAACAGAGAATACATCTGATCTTAATTTATTCAAGTTTTACAATTTTCTGGTGACTTTCTAAGTAAATGGTTTTTTTTGTATTTCAGTGTTTATCTGAAGTACAGTAAGCCCATCACTTTAACTTCTTTTTCTTCAGGTGTTTGGTGTGGGAAGCCACCAGACTAAATTAAAATCTTCCCAACGAAAGGAAACTCATCTAATATTCCCTCACATCCAGAGCATAAAGCTGACCCAAACTCAGGTATGCATCCAAATGTTGATGAGCTTCTTCATCCAGACCTTGCATAACAGTCAATAAGAGCATAATTGGAAACAGCTGATTTAATTTTTCATAGATTTAGATTTCATTTAGCCCAGACAAATACGCTTACACACACGCCCCTACACACCCACCATCACCCACTCTGATTAAATTAGTGGATGGCTGATGAATAGGCAGGAATGCTAAGCTTCATTTTTTTGGTCCCTTGTGAACACAGACACTGTTTTCTCAGTGTTTTTAAATTTTTTCAGGAGCACACAGCGTGAACACCAACGTCTGACTTGTTCATAGATTAAGAGGCAATCTAAGGCAGTGCAGGGGTGTGTTTGTGTGTGAGAGACATCTGAAACATATTCCCGCCTCCACAACAGGAAGTGAGGTGGCAGTTTGAAAATGTCAGTATGGCCATCAGCTCTCACAATAACCATGAGTGTTGCTTAATTGGGTGCTTTACTGCCAATTTTTCTTTAATCAGCAAACTTTCATAGTGTTGACATGTAATTACCTTAGTCTGGTCTACATATCCGGCGTGTATGCTGATGATCAATGTTTAAAAAAGGAAACAAAGAAGAGATGATTAAATTGATCTTTAGGGACAAGGATCTTAGGGAATGCAATCATACAGAGAGGAAATAAAGGATAAAGGAAATAAAGGTTCTATAACGCTCCTTTGTGCACCTGCTTTGCAACACATTGTCACTGGAGTTGTCCAAAGGAGTTGTCCAGTTGAGCAACAGCTTCATGCATAGGGGTGGTGGGGGAGTGACATCCATTAGTGATTTAGTTTTAGCCGGGGTCGTCCTGTCTTCCACCACCTGCACTGGGTTGAGGGGAAAGCCATATGACATGCTGTTGCTGTGTGTTTCTGCAGGAAGATGCCTCTAACATCACCATTCTGGGTCTGCTCCTGGAATGCAGTTTACCAAAGAGTTTACTGAGCAGTCCTCAGGTACTCCTTCTTTTCTCAGGTGGTCAGGAAAATACCACAATCATGCAAAGAATCTGAAAAATGGACAAAATGTTTAGCGGTTAATTCAACCCTATGACACCCATAGATAACAAGGTTCAAGGGTTTCACATTTAACAGGTGAGGAAAAAGTTTTAATTCAAAGAAAATATTGAAAAAGTGAGCAGTGAGTTAGTTATGCTAGCCTAACTGTTGCTAGCCTGCTTTGATAACTTTAACTGGTTGCGCAGTTCGGTGTGTATTGGTTCCATTAGCACTAAAATAGGACAACCTGCACACCAAGCCATCAGTAGAGCAGGTGTATAAATCAGCTAATCAACCACCGCTGTGTTCAGGCGAAAATATATTAATAATGACAATATAAAAATCAAGCCAACATAATGTAACGGACTAGATGTTCTGTTTTGGTGTTTTTGCGTACTTTTTTGTGTGGGAAATGTTAGTTGTTTGAGATGATTCACCCTCATAGGTTTGAACGTAATCTCTGCTTTATCAGCTCATTGAGCTGTTGTCTGACGGTTGCCATTTGCAACGGCTCCGTGTGTAGGGTAATGCAGACACACAAAGCGAAAAAAAGCGGAATAGAAGTGGTTTTGTCTAGTTTTGTTTTTTACCTGCTTATCAGCTTTATTGCACCTTCATTGCGGTGCCCTGCAACTGCTGCAATTCCTAAAAGTGAAACAAGTGTCAAAAGCTGAACTAATCCCCTCTGTAAAATGTGGTGATATTCATCAAACTACGGCTTCTACAGCATATTTAAAATAAATTGATTGACCAATATAAGAGAAATTTGCCCTTTCTTGCATCTTGACAGAACTAACAGAAACCAAACTGTTTATAGATTTGTAGAATGTATGTATCAAACATCAAGCTTTATTTTAAATCGTATTTAATAGATACTGTATATCTGATGAAAATGATGGCGCTACTAATATTTTCGTGACAGATTTCTGTTCATCCTGCATTGGAATAGAATTTTCTGGATGTAACTCAGAGCATCACATAGCCACTAATAGGCGCTGTCCAATCCAGTAATACATATGAATTAGCAGCAGTACGAAAGACGTAAAAATAATTAACTATACATTAAGAAATTATATTTAATCCTCAGTGCTACATGAAGCTCATTTTGAAACAATGCAAGTTAAAAACAATATTTTGGAACAAGTAAATTAAGTCCAATGTTAGGTCTGGGTAAGTAAATGTGAGACTGATATATATATATATAATCCCTGCTACCCCATAGATATTTTTCTAATTCCGCCCATGGAACAAGCACATGCTAGCAGCAGGCATGATGGAGAAATGTTTTCAAACTCATCATGGAAACCACACGAAGAATTTTCAATATGATGCAGCTTTTAAGTTGAGGGCTATTGATCTGGCAGTACAGATTGATAGCTGCTGCACGTAAGCTCGGCGTGAACGAATCCATGGTTCGGCATTGGCTGCGTCCTAAATAGCAGATTTATTAAGGATGCAGCCCTCTGCTGCGCCCTTGTGGAAGACAGAGAGCAGTGGAGATACCAGCGGCTTATATCCCGGTGTGGCTTATATATGTACGTTTCCAGTTTGTTTTGTTTTTTTAAACTTTGTGTGTGCGCTCTATCGTCCGGAAAATACGGTAATATTTAACATTAAAATTCTCAGTACCATAAATTATACATGTGTCAAATAAATCTCACAACACTGCCTATATCAAATAAAGTCAAGTATAAAAGGAAACATTTGTTCAAAGTAAAATACAGGTTGCATCAAAATAAACAATCCTGAGTTACTAAATCATAACTGGCCAGCTGATTAATGCTGGTTCTGATTGGTTGTTTCTGACTGAGCTGAGTAATTCTGCAGAATGCCAGGAGGAGGCAGAGGAGATCAGTGTTTTTTTTCAGAGATTATCTGTCTTATGCTAGGACAGTGAAAGTTTTGTATATCTGAAATCTTTTTTTAAGTTACATGCTGCAGCTTTAAGCAGACGTTCGGTGTGAGAGTTCACTGCCGGGTGGAGGTTGAGCGGCTCTCCCTCTGTGAAACATTACTACCAGTAGCGTGTAGCAGTGATCCAAGAGCAGATCCCAGCGTCTTACACTGCCAGCTCGAAGACTTAAATTAGTTGGAAGTTGTGCGCTGCTTTACCTGCTATCTGGCCGCTCCGGGTGTTTGTTTTTTTTCCTGCAGTGAGTGAGCCTCGATGTAGCCAAACTCCATCAAGTGCTTGTTTTTTAAATGCCATATTAGATTCGTTGTGTTGATGCATTTTAACATGCTTCACCCCGAGGTAATTTTCTGCCGCAACACGCAAGCGTCCACATTCGCTCTCAGAGCGTTATAGTTCCACACGACAGGATTTGTTGCCGCCCGCTGGCGCAGTGTGAAGGAAAGAGGAGATAAGCGGCACAGGCAGGCTGCGAAGTGAGATAAATGTTATCGGGTTTGGTGATCGGCAGCAAGAGACAGTGATTGGCGATCACCGATCGTACACTTTTTTATGGAAATCGGCCGATTATGATCAATCTGCATAAATCTGTCAGATATGGTTCTTTTAGAATAACGACTGACATGTAATCATACCTTTAATTAGCTGAATCATAGCGGTTGAATTGAATTGTAGTATAACATAATGCTTGATGATTTTTTTTGACAATCATCAAACATCTCAGAAAGATGGTAGTGTACAGTGAACCCTCGTTTTTCGCGGGGGTTACGTTCCAAAAAGAACCCTGATAGGCGAAATCCGCAAAGTAGAAACCTATATTTTTTTACAATTATTATACAATGAAATACTCCATAATACATTGAAACCAAAAAACAAAACATTTTTACAGGCCCAAACATTTGTTTAACAAATAAAAAGTACTGTATAAACTTTTTTTTTTTTTTTTTTTTTTTTACAAATAACTACCCTACTGTAAAATAATAATTTTAATACAAACTGAAGGCGGATTCCCGTGCCCGAATTCTGGAGATCAGCAACCCCCCCCCCCCACCGCGACCTGAGTCATTGGATTAGAACGGGCGAAAGTAAAAAATGATTATGAAAAAAAAAAAAGTACAGTAGGACAAATAGTGACTCACTATTTGTGTGTTTCACTGCTCTTCTGACTGAGCCGCTGCATCCTGACTCCGCTCTGTAGCGTTTTTTTTCTTCTAAAGCCCGCGGTGCAGGTGTGTTTTATCGAGAGAAGAACATAGTTATCGGTAGTTGTCGCTCTTTTTTCTTCTGGGCAAAAAGATTCTTATAAACCGACATGCCACCATCGATTATGTTAAATTTGGCAAGCTGTTTTACGTACGTGTACATATTAAACCGCAATGTTGTTGACACACAGGTAGAGAAGAAGCGGAGAGACTGTTTAGCCAATCAGAATGCAGAACACAATGCACGATGCAAATCCGTGAAGCAGCGAGACCGCGAAAGGTGAACCACGATAAAGCGAGGGTTCACTGTACAGCCAAATATATCCTGCAATGATTTTAGAAAGAATAAAAACTATACTGTACACTTCAAATTAATTACGTTTTGTAATTGTACTTTTTAGAAGTATATAAGACTAAATAGCGATGTTTAAGTTTGGGAGCAGAGGCGTACTGTCCTAATTCTCACAATTTTGCAAGCTGGTACCCTGCACACTCAAACTCTTATGTTGACTTTGAATGAGTACACACTTCATAGAGCTTCTCAAATCTCTCCTCACTCTCCAAATGCTTCCATTCCCTTGTATTTGGTGCATGACTGGTTAGTCTTTCCTTCCTCGTCCCAGGGGTCCTGCCTCCAGAAAGAGGAGTGTCTCAGTCTCCAGATTAATCTGTCTGCTTGTGGTGACCGGCCCGCTGAACTGGACAAGCTCAAGCCTTACGTCATTGAGCACATTTTGTTCCTGCTGGTCACTCCTGCTGTTGGACCAGCTGCATTTGGTGGGTGCTTGTTAATGTCTATAGTCAGCTTTTCAAAAGCATTTACTAATCTAAGCATGAGTCGCACAAAGTTGCAGAAGAGAAGCTTTTAATTCAGTTCTGAGGGATATTCCAAATTTATTTATTTATTTTTTCTAGTTTCATAATGAATAGAAGAGAAGAGACCAAAGGAAGAGACCCCCCACCTCTTCCTTCTTTAGCTCAGTTTTAAATAATTCACCAAAATAAAAGTCACATGAGATTTGAAGCATTTGTTTTCTGAAGTGTGCAGCCGCTTTTCTAATTTTGAGTTTCAAAACTGGCATTCACTGTTTGTAACCCACAGTACTAATTTCCTTGTATTTACATTGTATTTAATTATCTGTTATGACAAAAGGTTTGCAAACATTTTAGGATTATATTTTAAAGATGCACAATATTATGTTTTCACACAGGGGATGCAAAAATAGGAGTTTATATGTTGAATTCTGGAGGGAAACAGCTCTACATAAAGGTGAGAATTTCTTATTGTTTTGTTCATCATTGTGTTATTATGTCTGTAACGAGATGTTTTCATGTTTCCAGGACATGCAGGTGTTGTCAAAGGTGGAGACCAGCCTAAACTTTAACAAGGTTCTTCTAAGACCAGAGGCAAAGAACTTCACCCAGGTGGCCAGCTTAACATGCAGAGGTGAGTTGTCTTCTTTCCTTGAAGCGGCTTCTTAGTCAAACATTGAAGCTGATCAGTTGTTTTCCTCTTGTCTGGTCCCAGGTATATTTCCAGATCATGGACAGAAGTGTATAAGTCATATCAGTATAAAAATAATGGGGAACAAAACGACCTCCAGCTTCCCAGGATTACACATCACACACAGGTCCCACATTTGTCTCTTTATTGACGTTTATTGGGGGTTTTGGTTTTATTAATAAGAACTGTTGTATAATTTGTGCTTTGTTGCAGATGGACAGTAGGGGATTTGTTCAGTTTGTTTCAGGTGAAACAAAGCAACCACCACCAGATGGAGCTATGGTTCTCAAACCCTTCCCCTCTGCCTTTCACTTTGGTCAACGCCACGCTGTCAGAGATGCTGCAGGGTGTGGTGAAGGTAGGCAGCAAGCCATCGGTCAACTTTACTTGTATAGCACATCTCAGCAACACAGCAGTTCAAAGTGCTTTGTAATTTGAAAACATAAAAAATATAATAAATACATCATAGAGTCAACAGTTGTGAAAACCAATACATTACATTTTGTCAAGTGCCATTGCTAAAATCATCAATACACATCATATGCGTTGGTCAATGTTTTATTTGTTATGGTTGAAAAGCAACTCTACCAAGTGGGTTTTTAGTCTAGATTTAAATTAACAGAACAGTTTTCTGGAAGTTTGTTCCACAAAGCTCATTTGTGACAGGAAACAGATCACATCTTTTAATGAAGTGATGCTTTGCTTAATGTTTTTACCAGATTGATTCCAGATGTTTTGCTATTTATCCAGCAAACCCATGAGTCTTTCTAACAGTAGCATCTGCTGCCCCCTGTCTGTCAGGTGGTGAACTTCAGTAGTCCATTGAGCGTCTCCACAGGTTGCTGGCGAATCCTGTCCCTCCAACTGCTAAACAGGACTCTGCCTCTGAACTACATGCTGACCCTGAGTCTGGACACTAGGCTCGGCATCAGACTGCACATTCCCTTCTACTTTCATTTAACTTCATCAAAGGTAAACTTGACATGTTCCTGGCTGCTGCTTTCTCGGTTGGGAAATGTGGGAAATAAATGGGAGCTGGTTATTAATGGTGTGTATGCCAACAGGAGGAGGTTGTGTTTGAGGCCGAGCGTGAGTGTGCACGGCAATGTTCTCTTCGCTTATCTGAAGCAGGTGAAATTTATCCCCTTCCAGCATACGTGTGAAGTAAGACGCTGCTTCCTGATGATAATTTGTTTATGTTTTTCTTGGTGACGTCTGCCAGGTCGCCAGGAGTGGCAGCGATCCCTTCAGCCAGACTCTTTCACCTCTTCCTGGGTTGTAGACAGTAAGCTGGCTGCAGAGCTCTGCTCTCGGTCACAGAATTACAAAGACAAATTACCCTGCAGGTGAGTTGCAACACCAGCCCATCTCTGTCCATTTCTGAGCTTTATCATTCACATCATCATTAATTCAATGTCTCTTCAGGTGGCCCAGGCTTCTTGCTGAGGGATCTGCTCCTCTGAACTTTGGGGCTACGCCTGTCAATGAGAGCAAAGTAAGCAAAGTGTCATGATTACTTACTGTAAAATACCTTTCTTTCCATAAACTTGTGGTTCATATTGTCCTCTCTGGTCCAGGTTAAAACATTCATGCTGAAGAATCCTTCACCCTCAGTGGTTTCTGTGGAGATTCGAACCCTTTCCCTTTACCCTTCTCCCAGTGAAGCTCTGGACCTTCTAACCAAATGGTAAACGGTTTGGTTATTATTTATAGTAAATCAAATGATGTTCTTGCATAGTTTTGAATATTGGAGCAGAGCATCCTAATAGTTGTTTTATTGATAGGTTTAATATCAGCTCCCAAACTGTGAACATCAGCACAGAAGAGTTTTCTCTGCTGGCTTCTCCTCCAAAGGTAACCCTCTAAACAACTCTCAAAATTATTTCTACTGTGGTAAATAGTTTTGGGATTAATTAGATTTTTCTTAGCTGAACTTTCATGTCACCATCTGCACTCAGCTGTCTTGTTTTTTTTGTTTTTTTTTGCTTTTGTTGGCGTTTCTGACAGTGTTTTCTCCATTGTGCTGTTTCTCTTTTCAGGCAGGTGAGAGTGCAGCAGATGTAACAGGAGAGGGTGTTCTGCGTCTGCTGCTGCAGCCCTGGGAGACCAGAGAGGTTGCTGTGGTGTTTAGCCCCACCCAACACAAACCAACCAACACCATTCTCATTATCAGGTATGATAGCTAATTCCAAGTCACCTTTATTTTCTGATTCATTGATCAGAGGTTTTTGTAAAGCTGTCTAACTAAAAACCTTTCTACACAGCTCTTGTAATAATGATAATAATAATAATAATATTAATAATACAGGGTTTTCCTGAGTGTATTATAAGCCTGGTGGCCTGCCATGCTTTACTAGCCCCCTGCCCCACCAGGCTACGCATTGCTTGTTTTTTTTGTTAGAAAAATTAATAATCAAAAAAATATATATTATTCTTTTTTTTTATTTCTATTTTTTAAATAAATTTAATCCGGGTTGCAAGCACCTCTGTTGCTCTGAGTGTTTCACTGGCGGAGCAGATTTATTCCTAAAAGATTTAAAGCCTGGAGAGCGACCAATCACACAGCTGGCACCTCTTCATGTTGCCTCGTGTGCTGCAGCTGCTTTATCTCGGCACGCGCCTCCTTTTACTCAAACTTTACACAGGCTGACTGGTATGGATATTTACATCAACCCCCTGTGTGGAATTATGTCTCTTTGGCAAACTCTACATCAAGCTAAGAGTTTAAAACCCACCGCGTTAGCTCTGGTTGCACAGCTCTAGGTGAACCGCAGGAGTAACTTATAGTGGCGCTTTTTGAGGGAGCGGTGAGAATGATTTATCTTTGTGAACAAAGAATTATATGCGGCATTTACATCTCAACACACTGCCCAACACCCAGCTCTGTCTTCCCTGTAAAGTTCATGTATGTGGTCCCGGTTGGCTGCTGCGTTAGTGGTTATCAAACCAGCGCTAACCTCATCTTGCAGGTTCAGCCCGGTGAGGAGCATTTGATCTCTCCTCGTAGTCACGCATCACACTGGTTTTATATTATTTTATTTATTTTTTGTAGTATTATTTTTCCAGTTTCACGATGCACCAAACCGTATCAAATGCTTTGTTCACTTAGTCAGCCAGAGTAAATACGCGCGACTGCGCGAAGATCTGAAAAACTAATTCCACAAACTTGAGCAACCAAAACAGTTTCTGTGACGCTTATTAAAAATGCAACAGATGTTAGAGTTACTAAAGCCACATTAGCAGCATTGATTTAAATCTCCTGTTTGTTGCTGATTTCTGCGCTCAGTTCAGCAGATTTAACTCATCATGCAGGGCCTGTCCAAAGCTGTATGAGGCCTTGAGCAGAATTTGACTTAGGGGCCCCTCTTGCTGCTAAAAATATCAGCACCTCTAACAGCTTCTGTGTTGGATTTAATCTGGGAGAAGGGAGTAGTTTAATTGGCCAACCTAAAAAGCAATAAGTTATACTTGCAGTTTTCTCATTTGTATTTGTGAACAAACAGAGCTCAAACTCAAACATTAAACTCACAGCATCAGATTGTTGTAGTGGTAATAAAACAATCTAACTATGAATATTGTTCTTTGAACTTCTACACAGTACATTTGCCAACTCCTTAAAATCTTACGTTTAAATGTTAAACAATTTAAAATATTTTAATTTGTGTATGCTGAAACCATTAAATCAAATTCACCAGCATTGATAATGTCAAAAAATAAATGTTACATTTATATATCTGTGGTCTGTGTTAAAATATGATCATTTATGGCCCCTGAAACCTTGAGGGGCCTTATAGAGCCGCTGACTTAATTTTTATTAAACAGAAGTGCAAATAATTGATATTCATTGTAATTGTATTTTTTGATTTGTTGTTTTTAAGACTAGTTGTGGGTTTAGATAGCATTTCACTGGTGATGTTTTCCCGTAACATATAAATACCCAGTAATATTTTTACTTTTCCTGTCTACTTAACTTTTTTTTTTTATTTAATTTTATTTATTTAGAATAGAATAGAATAGAAATACTTTATTCATCCCAGCAAGGAAATTACTTCGCAGTTACAGCATAGAAACAGGACAAGAGACAAGACACAATAAAAACGTCCGGGTGTTGAGTCCGGAGTTTGGCTGCGGTAGAGCTGATGACGTCACAGGCCACCGCTGCATCAGCTGATGGGGGAATGTAAACAGCGATCAAAATGGCGGACGTAAACTCCCTCGGTAAATAATATGGCCGCATTCCCACAGCCAGAAGTTCAATGTCCGGGCTACAAATCTGTTCCTTCACGTTAACATGACCGGGATTACACCACCTCTCACTCACATATAGTGCAATCTCACCGCCCCTCTTCTCCGACTCTTGGAAAAGTCCCTGTCCCCCGCAACAAGGAAAATCCAGGGACCTCCACGCTGTAGTTCGGAATAAGCGAGTGCAGCCAGGTTTCCGTGAAGCAGAAGATACTGCACTCCCAGTACTCCTTCTGGGTCCTAACCAGCGCCGTGAGTTCGTCTGTCCTATTTCCCAAAGACTTCACGTTCCCCACAATAATCGCTGGTACCGCTGGCCTGCGCCATCTCCTCTTCTACCTCCGTTTAACTCCAGACCCGCAGCCCCGTCGTCTCCTCCGTAACTCCTCCGGGACCACAGGCCCGTCTCCGGGCAGCAGCAGAGACCCACACAGTGCAATCAGCCGTTCACGCGAGCAAGCAATGCCGCTACTCCGCTGGGCGAGGTTCTCCGCAACCAAGAGTGTAAAAAGTAGCAGATGAACGCGGAGAATATCGACAGAACCACATCCAGCCATTGTGGAAAGCCCAACTGATGATCCATGGGTTCTTCAAGCACGGATCCTTAATCGGTTACAGCAAATATACACAGACAAACACACACGACGGGAGCTGCGTCTGCAGGCAGCCAGCTGCGCCGGCGCCATCTTGAAAAAAAAAAGAGAAAAAAAAACCCTTTTGCACCCCCCAGGGGGTCTTTTGTGGGCTCTAGTGTCCCTTATATGACAGCAGGCTGACAGGAAACGGGGAAGGAGAGGGGGGAAGACATGCGGCAAATATCGTTGGGTCCGGGAGTCGAACCCGCGACGGCCGCGTGGAGGACTCAAGGCCTCCAAATATGGGTCGCGCTAACCGCTACGCCACCACAGCACACCCTACTTAACATTTTTTAATACAAAAACACAGTGGACCACCTCGACCACCGGGCTTAGCAAGTTGATAAACAATAGCAGATCTTTAATGTATTAAATTACATTAAATATTTGTTTTAATCATGTAATTTTCTTATCCAAAGTGCATTTATGGATTTAGAGTAATTTGAATAATTAATATCACCACAGTGCTATAATTGTTTCAATCACGTTTACTACTAAAATTACATTCTTCATCAACATAAATTAGTGTTGTTTTTTTGCCAGAGCAAAAAGTTTTAGTTGGTGTTGGATGGTGGGCTGTCAGGAATGGTTGAGGACCGCTGGCCAAAAGATTACATACCCTCATCTTACCTCTGACATTTCCTATAGACTGAACAGTTCAAAATATCGCCAGCCTTAAGCTTTTTTCTTCATTAACAACTTTCACATCTAAGAATAGTCTTGTTAGTTTGGGTGTGGGTGTTCAGCATTAGCAAAAGGAGTAGCGTTTCTCAATGGCTTCGGACAGATCAAGTTGAAAATCATCAGATTTTGGTCCATTCTCAATCCTTTTCTCTGTCTGTTAGGTATGCAAGGTCTTTTTCAGTGTGCCGTTGTGTAAGAGGAGATTGTATGTCCTTATTTTTCAGAAACAACTTGACAGTATTTGACATGGTGACCCTACAAGGCCATGGAGCCAAAGAGCTCCTAAGAGTCGGGGGTAAACTTCCTGGTCCAGGCATGTCTTTACGCTTCAACGTTCCTCAGTCTACTCTGATGGAGTGTCGTGACGGTGAGAGCATTGCTTCTGCTCTGTTTTACAGCATGACATGTTGCTGTTTCTAGCTTTAACTAAGTTACAAATGCTACAAAAGATTAATAGAGTATGTCTATTCCAGGTCTGCGCACCAGTAAGCCTCTGTTTGCTATCAGGAAGAGTTTTAAGGTGGAGAATGCAGGAGAGCTTCCTCTAACTGTCATGTCCATGAACATCAATGGTTATGCGTGTCAGGGGTATGGCTTTGAGGTGCTGCAGTGTCGCTCCTTCAGGCTGGAGCACAACACTTCCTCTGAGATCACAATTGCGTAAGAACTATTAAACTTCATTCGTTCATTTTATTTCCTCATTTAAAATGTTTCCTTCTGCTTCTGATTCTCTTGCACCTCTCACATCTTTTCTATAAATTCTTTTGATTTGTTTGTAGGTTTACACCAGACTTCACGTCCTCCTGGGTGATTCGGGACCTCACCTTGGTGACATCACGTGGTAGCACCTTTCCTTTCACCCTTAACGTGACTCTGCCCCACCACATGCTGCCACTCTGTGCCCAGGTGGTACCAGGCCCCAGCTGGGAAGAAACCTTTTGGGTTGTCACTCTCATCTTCACATGGTTAGTCACTGTTATCCAAACAGTGGAGAAGGGGTGAAGTCGGACCCACATATCGGTCCTGATTAAGGAATTTTTAAATGGTAAATGGCCTATACTTGTATAGAGCTTTATCAAGCCCAGAGGATCTCAAACTCCTTCCCACTTCATGCAGTCAGTCACCTGCCAGTTGAGGGACAAACTCCTATCACCATCGCCAGCATCGTCCCTCAACTTTTAAATGACCAGCATCGAAGTCCCTGATTAAACTTTAGCTTCAGATACTTTTGTTGCTCTGCTGTATATGTTACTCCATGTTAAGTGTGCATATTTATTAAGTCACTTTGTGTTTCTGCACAGCTTGCAGAACTCCATTCTAAGTTGAGCACATTATTTTGCTCATCTAAATAACCTATTTTTTCCATCGATATAAATGTTTTTCACTCTTAAAAGTTTAGTTCACTTCAGCTTTTTCTTAGAGAGCCTTCTGTCAACAATATAAAATGCTCTGATTTGCAGCAGTAACATTTTTTACTGACAAAAATTACTCTATATAATCTAAATAAACTCACCGCAAACTGGAACAAACATTGAAAGGATTTTGCTTAAGCAGAGTTTATTTTTCATGCTTTGAAAGTGAGAGGAGAGAGGCCTTTCTTCGGGATAAAAATACGTGCCGAACACTGATTATTTCATTAGCATTATTTCTGGAACAAAATTATAAATATTTCCAAGTCAGATAAATACGTTAGTTATTCTAATGATTAAAGCCTGTTTGATGTGTCCCAGATACGCACGCAGAGCAACGCTGCTTTTCTTCACTTCACTTCTTTTAATGTTTTGTGATGTTGTAGTTACGTTTATTTTTTTAAATTGGAAACAACTGAATCATAAATGCTAATAATTCCATCAATTCAAGCATTCTCCATCCACAAAAGGTCATCAGATAGTTCCTGTTAAATAAACTACCTCCCAGAAAGAGACTTTTTTTTCTTCTGAGATTTTGTTTCTAATTGCAGTAAATGAGGTGGAAAATATAGGTTGGTAAGTAATGGGCCTAGTTAACTACTCTGGTTCCTGGGAAGGTTTGCTGCAGTCAAAAAGAGAGACTACTACAGCTGCTACAGCTTCCAATCTGTGTCCGCCAAAGCCCAGTATAACATGGTGGGCCCACTTGTTCAGGGTTAAGGGTCAGGTTTAGAAGTAATCTGTGAAATATAATTTGGTTAATCTTAGGGTTAGGAGCAGACTAGTAAATGGTTTGTGTTGGGTCAGATATTTAATGTAGTTAGTAAAATAAATGGAATTAAATACAAAGTCCTAATAAGGATAGAAATAGAAACCTGTGTCCTACTCTGCTCACTGTGTTCAAATATCTCTAGATAGGTGTTCACATGAGAGAGCAGGTGCAACACTACCCATCAAATTTTACAGCATCCAGAGCAAAGCTATGTTTGAAGCATTAGCCTAGCATATGAAAACAGACTGCAGCTGTAGTGTCAAGTTCAGTCAGAGATCTTTAGACACAAATCATGAAGTTGTTCCAGTTTAGTAATTTTAATGTAGGCAATGTGTCTTAAAGATACTAGTATTGACTTTATCAGACTGTCAGCAGATACTTGATCATACTTTCCTCTGATCAGTAGTGGTAGGATTTTGATCAGGATGGCTTGCATAAATATTGTTTTACTAGAAGGAGGAAGGAGTAAATATTTGCTGAGTCTCTGTTTTTGCAGCTTCTCCTTGGTGGGCGTGTGTTTGATGGCCTTCCATCAGGCTCAGTACATCCTCAGAGAGTTCTCTACCCCGAGCATCCGGAGCAACCACAACTCTGTCCTATCCCAGGAGAACAGCTCTGTCAATAACATCACCTCCAATGGAGTCAAGTATGTCCAGTCAAATACATTGGTTTTATGCTCTAAGGTTTGGATTGAAATGCAAAAAATAACTGTCATCTTTGTATGTGTGTGTACAGTAAATCTAAAGGCAGCTGTAAGACCTACATAGACACCTGTCACACATCTGATAAAGGAAAGGGCCGGGGCTCTTCAGCTGTGGCCAACAGCCCGCCCCCTCGGTCTCAGTCCTCAAAGAAAGGCTCAACCACTACCTTCCAACCACAGAAGAAGCATAAGGTGTCGCTTTATTACACCAAACATAAGCCCAGCTCAGCCGCTGCTGCTGCTGCTGCTGCTGCTGCTGCTGCCATGGACGAAGAACACGAGGACCTGACGCCAGACAGCCTCACTCCGGACTCCTGCAACGACAACCACCCAGCATTCATCAGCGAGCCAGAGAAAAAGATGCCTGCCCACTTTCCAGAGAACTTCCAGGGCAACATGGAGCACAGTACGTCAGCAGCAGTTATGTTTCCTGTGGAAATAGGTGGTAGGTTCCCTGAGGACATCACACTGGCTCCAGGACCCAGACCCGGTTTGTTACTCTGCAGCCCTGTGGAGAGGAGCTGCAGCGAGCGCTACACAGAGAAGATCGACTCTGAGAAAAGGGACATTTCTGAGTTGGAGGTAAGGTTGCATAGGTCCAAGTATGAACCATCTGTTACAGATGCTGTAACCTCTGTTGCAGCATCTAGAATTAATGCCTCTGCTTCAGGCATCAATTCCAGATGCTTCAGGAATTCATTAGCTCATTTAAAATGTCTTTTTACAAATCCAGTTTGCAGAAGAAGCTAAAGAACAGAAAAACAAGGCTCTGAATCCAGAGAGTGGAACAGCAATGGGAAACAATAAGGGAAAGAGGAATCGCAGGATAACAGAAAATGTCTCCAGGTAGAACACACATTTTCTTTAGGATGAGAAGAACTGAAATTCACAACAATCCTGCCTAGTTTGGTGTTCAAAAGTAAATTGAAGATATTTTTAATTTTGCATTTTCCTGAAATTTTACTAATACAGTGTTTCTCAACCTTTTTTGGGCCAGCGCCCCCCTATCCATTGTCCAGGTTGCTTACCACCAAATAAGATGTAGGCTACTTGCACTGAATAATATTTTATGATTAATATTACTATATTTATTGTTGCTGTCTTGATTTTTGTTTCTGTATTTTTCATCAAAAATCCTTAAAAAGAAACACATTACTGAATTATTAGTTTCCAAAGAACAAAAAAGCCATGTGAATAGAAATCCTTTTTAAAGGTGTGTAAGAAAAATGGACTGAACATTTAACTTAATCGGTAGGGCTATCAGTTGGCCTGTCACAATAACAAATTTTACTGAGCGATTAATTGTCTCAAAAATTATTGCAGTAACCGATAATATTGTTTGAAGACCATTTTAAACTTATGTAATGGTAACAACATAATAATGCAAGCACATGCTGCCAAAAATAAATGCACTTTATTTTCAAAAGAACACTTAACATTGGAACTAGTAAACAAAATAAAACAACCAAAAGCAAAAATAAAGTAGACTCTGTTACAGTTAACAAAAAATGCACTTGAATCAAAACTAAACACAACATAAAACCAAAGTGGAAATAAAAACTACATTCAGCCAAAATGGTACGGATTATGAAGTCTGTATGCTATATTGCCCTTCAATAATCATTAAATTTAGATAGAGAAGACTGGCATATCCGACTACCTGATGCAATAGTTCACTCCTCCCTTACGCTAAGGAAATGAGGAAGGGATCAGTGGAGCTCACCGGAGTTGAGCCTTTTTTCATTCAGTGTCATCAATAGAAAGAGAAAAAGGCACGAAGAAATGATAAAGCCGATAAATTAAAATGAGGTCAATAATTTTTATTTATTATGTAATTAATTGATTTATTTTTTATTGCGACAGGCCTATCAGCAGCCAATCTGAGTGGAAAAAAAAATCTTGTTCTGTGCCATTTTCTGAAGATGTTTAAACCTTGCACAAATTGGCCAGATAAAAAGATGTACAGCAATACCAGCTTAAACTTTGAAACATTGCAAAAAGACTGTGCTCTGCAATATTAAAACATGGGTAGAACTGCAACTACATTAATCATAACTCTTCTCTTCAGTGTTTCTGTCAGTTTCTGGTGATACTGTGCTCTGTGCTGCCTTCCGGAGAATGGGACATATCATCCAAAAATTTCACCCACATGGCATTTACTGTGCAAACCAGTGCTGTACGAACAAATGTTCCAGATCCTTTTAATAGCATACAAATATGGGGCAGAAACATGGATGATACACTGCCTGGCCAAAAAAAAAGTCGCCACCTGGATTTAACTAAGCAAATAGGTACAAGCCTCCTATTGGATAAGTACTGCATAGGCGATTATCTTTCAGCTGGCAACAAGTTATTTAACCCCAGCTGATGCAATGAGTAACTCCTCATTTCTTAAACAACCATGGCAAAAGACACATCCTGTGGTCGTGGAAAAGATGTTAGTCTGTTTAAGAAGGGTCAAATCATTGGCATGCATCAAGCAGAGAAAACATCTAAGGAGATTGCAGAAACTACTAGAATTGGGTTAAGAACTGGCCAACGCATCATTAAAAACTGGAAGGATGTTGGGGAACCATCGTCTTCCAGGAAGAAATGTGGTTGGAAAAAAATCCTGAATGATCGTGATCGGCGATTACTTAAACGTTTGGTCAAATCAAATCGAAGAAAAACAACAGCAGAGCTCAGGAGTATGTTTAATTGTGAACGCAAAAGCATTTCCACATGCACAATGCGAAGGGAACTCAAGGGGTTGGGATTGAACAGCTGTGTAGCCGTAAGAAAACCTCTAATCAGAAAGGCTAACCAGAAAAAAAGGCTTCAGTTTGCTAGGGAGAATAAAGATTGGACTCTGGAGGAATGGAAGAGGGTCATGTGGTCTGATGAGTCCAGATTTACCCTGTTCCAGAGTGATGGGTGCATCAGGGTAAGAAGAGAGGCAGGTGAAGTGATGCACCCATCATGCCTAGTGCCTACTGTACAAGCCTGTGGGGGCAGTGCTATGATCTGGGGTTGCTGCAGTTGGTCAGGTCTAGGTTCAGCAACATTGTGTGCCCAAAGAATGAGGTCAGCTGACTACCTGAATATACTGAATGACCAGGTTATTCCATCAATGGATTTTGTCTTCCCAAATGGAACGGGCATATTCCAAGATGACAATGCCAGGATTCATGGGGCTCACATTGTGAAAGAGTGGTTCAGGGAGCATGAGACATCTTTTTCACACATGGATTGGCCACCACAGAGTCCAGACCTTGACCCCATTGAGAATCTTTGGGATGTGCTGGAGAAGGCTTTGCGCAGTGGTCAGACTCTCCCATCATCAATACAAGATCTTGGTGAAAGATTAATGCAACACTGGATGGAAATAAATCTTGTAACACTGCAGAAGCTTATTGAAACAATGCCACAGCGAATGCAGGCTGTAATCAAAGCTAAAGGCGGTCCAACAAAATATTAGAGAGTGTGACCATTTTTTGGTGGCGACTTTTTTTTTGGCCAGGCAGTGTATTTCTCAATAGACATGTCTATTGATTTATAGATTAATATATTTACTGTATAGAAATTACAAAGAACAATGCTGGTTCTTAACCCAATCCTAATGATTCAAATTGAAAGTGTCATGGAGTCACTTAACAGCCTCATGACATTAACACTGACATAAAAAATAATATTGAAGAAATGAATATATAAAATAACATATATTTAAAAACATAAATAAGTGATAAGTTCCTTACTCTTATAATCTGTAAAATACATTTCTTCTTAGTACTAGATGTGTTCTCAACAAACTCATTGAACTTCAACAGTATTATCTTTTATCTGAAAATAGTGTGTTTGTTCTTGCCATTTAGTCCCCTGTATTAATTATTGCTCGAAAGGCCTTGCCATATAGGTTTATTGGTAACACTTTATTTGAAGGGTTGTGCATAAGGCTGGCATTACAGTCATAAACATGACATAACACCTGTCATGAACATGAAGGAGTCTTTATGAATGTTTGACTGTTGTCACGAAGTGTCATTTGGTAAATAATTACACTTTTTTTTTCTCCCCTCCAGGGGGTCTTTTGTGGGCTCTAGTGTCCCTTATATGAAAGTAGGCTGACAGGAAAAGGGGAAGAAGAGGGGGGAAGATATGCGGCACATATAGCCGGGTCTGGGAATCGAACCAGCAACGGCCGTGCCGAGGACTCGAGGCCTCCAAACGTGGGTCGTGCTATCCCCTACGCCACCACAGCATGCCCAAATAATGACACTTTTAATGCAAACTTGACTCTTTTAATTGAATTTAATGTAAATTTTAATGCAGCTTTGCATAAAAATTTAATTATTTACCAAATAATGCTAAGTTGATACTTTTACTGTAATACTTTTGCACTGTAAATGCAACTTTTAATGCAAACTTTCATTAAAAGTGCCATTATTTACCAAAAGACACTTCATGACAACAGTCATAACATTCATAAAGACTCCTTCATGTTCATGACAGATGCTATGTCAGATTTATGACAGTGTCATGTCAGTCTTATGCACACCCCTTCAAATAAAGTGTTACCGATTTTTTTCTCTGTATTTACTTTAGTTTCTTAATTTATTCTTGCATTTTGTTCTTTGTGCATTTCCATTTAGTTTGCTTTGATTAGTATTATCCTTTCTTACTGTTAAAATGGAAAAAATCCCAGTAAACTAAGTGAGATTTAAAAGCGGTGGTAGCACTACTGCATACAAGACCACTTACAGCACCGGTGTTAACTCTATAAAATGAATGCCCTCTATTGTGGGTGCCCAAATAGTCATCCCAAAAAATGACTTTTTGTCATTATAATGACTTCCACTCATGGAAGGATTTTTAAAAAATTAAACAGGTTCAATTTTCTGAGGGATACACAATGAGGGTATTGTGATTTTGGTAATTACATGTTTATAAGAGCGATATTCCGTTGTCCTTTCATGGACGCATGCATCATTCAGATGAACATTTAAACATTTTTCAATATAAGTTGCTACTTTGACATATTCACAACACTGCCAAAATATATAAAAACCCTCAATAGGACATAAAATGTTTGAAATCCAGACACCTAACCACTGACAACTGAATCAAAGCAAGGCCACTAACCGGTGTAACGCTAAACTGATGCAGTGAAGCTAAGAGTAGCAGGACCGCAGAGCTTCGCCAAGACGCTAAAAGAAACACTGAAGAGAAGAGCAACCAGCAATATAGTTGCAGCCATACATGTTTTAATGTTACACATCTCAGTTTTTAGCAAGTAGCTCAAAGTCTAAACTGGTATTGTTGTGCATAAAGTTTACCTTCGAGCAAACACCCCCCGAAGGAATCGCAGCGCCCCCCTTTTGTAAATATTACTGCCATTGGCCCCTGCCTTCCTCTGAACTCCACCCAGGGGGCGATACCGTCTGCATTGAGAAATACTATACTGATACGTTACTCTTAGCCACCTTTCAGTTTGATCTGAATTTTGATAAAATTTTGTTTTACATTGCTCTTTACCTGAATTGTCAGGAAAACTGCAATTTCTTTTAATACATTTTTAATGTATAGGAAATGTAGTTGTTTTATTGCTTGGCATACATTTTTTTATCTTTACCAACATCTCTTGTTAATTTTTAGAATATTGCAAGCATACATACAGTGTTATGTATGTTTGTCATATATAACACTCCATGCAGTAGAAATATCTATTTCCAGAATATTTTTACACTGGGAAGAATTTCATTTTAATTTTTTGTTGATGAAGGGTAGAAGAATGATGAGCAGTGTCCAAATTCTCAAGGGCTCCATCCTTCGAAGGTCAGATTTACAGGCAGCTTATGTCATAGCGTGGCGACAAGGCCTGTCCAAATTCAAAGATTCCTCCAAATGCAGCCTTCAAATGTGTCCTTCTTTTCTCCAGATTTGAAAGATGGGTTTGGTGTAGCCTTCAAGGGCCACCATATCCCATAATTCATTGCGGGTCCAAACCCGGGTGTTCAGGCAAAGTGGCAATGGACCTTACCAAGCTCTGCCCACAACCGAACCCACGTGACCGCAAGTCTCACAACCAAAGCCTCGCGGTGCGTTGTTTCTATGTAAACATGACTAGATTAGTGCATCATTTCTACCGGATTTTCACAATATATCAGCTACTAAATGGACAGAGGAACTAACAAGTTCATGCCATCATATGGGAGGAGGTTACTGGTTTCTCAGTCACAAGCTGGTTGCAAACCTGAGGCCAGCAGGTGTCAGTCAGTTATGGTAGATCTGACATTTGGTTTGATGACCTCAATATGAGAAGCTACAGACTGATAGGAGGAACCAAAGAGCTCTGTAAAGGTAAAGGCAAATCTTAATTAATTTAATTTCACATAATTACCACAGTAGAAGCCATTTGTTTAAAATTTTATGAAATATATTTGTTCTATTTGATGTTTGTTGTGAATGATGTACAGCAGTGGTCCCCAACCTTTTTATTACCGCGGACCGGTCAAGACTTGGCAATTTTGCTGCGACCCGGGACCATCAGATAATGCTTCTGCATGTTGGCGTTCCAGCTAAAGCCTTTTTTTTTTGCCCCGATTTTCCCTTTACGACAATCTTACAACGTCCTGCAGTGAGTGGTGTGTTGAATATGCCCGAACTAAAATCAGGCATATTCAAATCTCATCTCGTCTCGACCACTGCCCTAACACTCTGACTCGGGTCGCTATGGTAATGTTTACATATCCCTTCGAAATAAGATACAGATGCGCCACAAAAATGAACATTTTACTTTCGCGAAAATTTTTACTTATGATAACGACTAATGGGAGCCCTGAGCTTATTTCTCTGCAACAAGATGGTTCCATCTGGGAGTGATGAGAGACAATGACACCCGAAGTGTTGCTTATGCACAGGGTGCTTGGTCTCTACGTGGCGAAGCAGTTTGAAGGCTTCATTCCCTCATTAACGAGCCGGTCACCATATCATGCAGAGCGGGCTTGGAATGTGGGAATCACCTACCGGTCCGGGATAAATCCATTCTCCTGTCTCTTCTCTGGGCCTTTTCCGCTCTCAAAGAAACTTTCCAAAGACATCTGATATGTTTCTTACTCATTTTGCTGTTTGTGGGCTCAATGCTGGCGCGCAAGATGTAACCGAGAGAGTCCGGTAACAGGATTTTCAAAATAAAAGCTCCTCCAGACTCACATAATACGTAAAACGAAAATATTTAATTGTTTCTTCCCTGGCCCGGTACCAATTGGTCCATGGACCGGTACCGGTCCGCGGCCAGGGGGTTGGGGACCACTGCTCTAGGCCTCAAACTTCAGTCCTCAAACTTCAGTCCTCGAGGGCAGAACACTGCGAGTGTTGATCTTACAGATCAACACTCGCGGTGGTTGATCTGTAAGAGGTGAACACAACGATGGTTGATTGACTAGCTGTACTTGGTGCTAGCGTGGCTAACACGAGTAACAGTTTAGTCCAAAGCCTTTTCTGCTAAAATAAAATCTTTAGTGTATGTCAGATACAGTACACATTGCATATTGATCTGTTTAGCTAACTTAAGACTGTGTAGCAGACAGGCTTCAAGGTGTAGAAATTGTATCAGTTCTGCCATTATGCTGTACTTAGTTAACGGGAAGCGTGTGTTTGTGAGACGGCCACGCACGTGACCACGTAGAATTGGCATCAGCTAAAAGTGAATCGGGTAAAATGCCATCGACTAAAAAACCCAGTAAAACACAGAGCAAGCAAAGGAAAGAGTTTTCTGCCTGAAAATTCGAAATGCTCTGCAAACATCTCATCCATATCACAGGCGTTATTGTTCTTTAGGCTCATGAATGCATTATACATTTCTTGAACTGAAACTTTCACGTCTTCATCATGAGTAATACTGATGATAAACGGGGAGCTTTTTACACAGTTAAATAGTTCATAATAATTGTAAATAATAATGCTTTTCCCACATCAGAGTAATTTTCTCTGCTCCATTTATGCCATCAATATTAATTGGCAGACCTGTTTTATAATTATTCATATCTTTTATTTCCTTCCAGAAATCATGTGTGCAGTTGTTTTACATTTTTCTTGCAATCATATTAGACTTCATTGTATTCTCATTCTTTTTAATTTAATGTAGGGCATATTTAAAATTTGCATTTGCCTGTTGTACTCAAAAAGAAGACCATGCTTCTGTCTGCCTCCCTCAACCCAAACCATAAAGGCCCACCTGGCCTCAGCATGAAGCTTCTTCACATGTTCATTCCATCCTGGTTTTGCTTTGTGCAGCTTAGTGTTATACAATGCCCTACTGGAGACACGAAGAGACTTGACAATACTTTCATACAAGTTGCACAACTCTATACCATGTAATGGGTCTTTACAGTTAATATCACAACATGCTACAGCATTCTTTGGCAGCTCAATATTACTCAGCAAAATGTCAGACTGAGCTAAATATACATCCAGGTCCTTCTCAGTCAAATTTGACCAGTCTAGTTTTCCAACAAAGCTGGACTTGCGAGTGGTGAGCAGATGTCCTCAGCTCCTGTGACGCTTCCTCGCAATGCGCTCGTACTACACTGGTCGAGTGCGCTTGACCAAGCAAGTCACACAGTTCTCGATTGCAGTCATCCGGCGATCCAGAGCTGTCGCTACCGCTTCCAGCTTCTCATTCACAGTGGCCTGAGTTTCCAAGGCCTTCCTTAGGCGAGACACGTCCAGGCTCACTTGCTCCACCCTACTGAGTAGGGCAGAGGCATCCATGTTGCTAAAACCAACTGGTGGAAGTACATCCGGATAGTGCAAAATAAATCTCGGAATGTTTTCAGCACACTCGTTAAGCACCCTGAGAAGGTCCTTTATGTTGTTAACATCCTTTTGAGGGTCTTTGTGGTTGATGCAACGAATCGAGGTTGTGCAAAATTCAAACAATTGGCACTTTGACGCCTCAATCTACTCAGAGGAGAAATTGTTTGAGGCTAATAAAAGCCTCCTGAGACAAAGTTCTCATTTTTGTAACAATGAAGCTCAGGAACTCATCCTTCACTATCACTTTCCCATCAACACTTTTATAAATGTAGATTTCGCATTTTATTCGAGAATGTGTTCCAGTATGTGACATACTCCCATATCGCACAGCCGCCAACTGGGACAAGGGGTTATCTCTAACAATAGAGATAAACTTTTGTACAGGATACAAGGGGCCGAAATGGGTTTTCTCCGTAGGGTGTCTGGGCTCTCCCTTAGAGATAGGGTGAGAAGCTCAGTCATCCGAGAGGGACTCGGAGTAGAGCCGCTGCTTCTTCATGTCGAGAGGAGCCAGTTGAGGTGGCTCGGGCATCTGGTCAGGATGCCTCCTGGACGCCTCCCTGGTGAGGTGTTCTGGGCACATCCCACCGGGAGGAGGCCCCGGGGAAGACCCAGGACACGCTGGAGGGACTATGTCTCTCGGCTGGCCTGGGGACGCCTCGGGAACTATAGGGACAAAGAAACCGAGGAGAACAACTTAAAACCATTCTGTCAGCCTAATGTCACGCAGATCCGTTGTTATGGCAACCGACAGACAACATTAAGCCAGACAGGAATCAGGCTTGATGCTTATTTTGCGATCATTAAGAAGTAATTGCCTGAACACTCGCGGTGGTTGATTAGCTAATTTAAAGACCTGCTTAACTGATAATCTCACAAAGTAGATGTTTGGGTCGCCTTATTTTTGTGCTAACTGAACCGAAACGCACCGAACTGCGCAGCATGGGTAGGCTACGTTAACTTTGTCAAAGTTAAGCTACAGCATAACTATCCTACTCCCCACTTTTTATACTTTTAATAAAAGCTTTTTTACTGACCTGTGAAATGTGATTCCCTTGGACCTTGTTATCTTGCTCTTGTAGTGTTTTCAATTAATATCCAAACATTGCGTCCCCTTTTCAGATTCTTTGGTTTATTGTGTCATTTTCCCCGACCACCGATATTCCTGACGCAATGCAAAGCAACAGTGCATGTGGCGCACTGCCACGCACAGCAGGTCACTTAGCGGACTTGCCATTTACGTTTTACAAAGGAATTTTAAATAGACAAATCCAACTCTACTTTCTGTGTTGTAGGAAGGTCACTTTTCCAGAGAAATGAGGGGCCAGTGAACCAGTTAGATGAGAGATGCTCAGTGACAGGTTTGCCCCTTGATGCACCATCGACTGGGTCCTCCTCTGATGGCACATAAAACCATTGCTGAGGGCTTGTACTCTGGCGAATTCTTTGGACTCTATTTGTTACAAAAGTATGGAAAAGGCAGACATCGTTGTTTATGTAGCCCAAAACTACCTTTGAATCAGTCCAAACATAGTCTTTCACCTGAGCATAGTGCAGTTAATTTTTTGATATGTTACTGAGACTGAGACTACTGCTGCGTTAGCTCAAGCCTGGTTATTGTAGTCGGCTTGATAGGTGAAACACGGGCCTTGGCTATCACTAGTGAACAATGAATTATGCCTTTAATGTTTATGGCTCTTAAATAGGTGCATTGTCCATAACCAGTTGTACTTGCATCTGAGAAATGATGTAGTTCTATCTCTTTAGGCTCACCAAACCTAGCTGGAAAGTAACAGCGAGATATGTTCACCTTGTTTAGGCTGATAAAATTATGTTGCCAGCTCTCCCCCCTTGGTTTCAGTTCTTCTGGAAAAGGGTCATCCCAATTAATACCTTGTTGGCACAACTCCTGTAGGATTTTTTTTTCCTTTTAGCAGATATGGTGCCAAGAAACCAAGGGGATCATAGATGGCTGCAACAGTCGACAAGATGCTTTGGTGTGTTGATGGTTGTACCTTTAAAGTTTTGCCAAATCTAAAACAGTCATGTTCAATGTTCCACTGAATGCTTGGGCCCTTTCCTGTGGCATGTCTTCAAATGTCAACTTTTTTGTTTTTGTGTTTATTGCATATTCAGATTGTGGGATGCTTTGTAGAATAGCAATGCTATTTGAGATAAATTTGTGTAGACGGAGTCCTCCTTGTTTGCATATTTCAGTGGCGTCTTGTGCAAGCTGTACAGCCCTTTCAACAGTGTCTGTGCTGTTGAAAGGGCTGTACAACAGCACAGCCCTTTCAACAGCACGTAAAAGTTATTTTTACTTGCTGTAAAAATATGTTCTATTTTTACGTTAGCCATGTGGAGTCCAAGGGAGTCACAGGGGGTAATTCTTTTACTGTGACACAACCTTGACACTGTTACACTGAGTGATGATGTGAAGCCTCCAACAATGGTCCACCCAATGTCTGTGCGAACTGTATATGGCCTGTAGTCTTCTCCTAGTACAACTTGTTTTTGGTGCTAAAGTTGTGGGACAGTTGAATCCGATAAGGAGTCCCACATCACAGCTCAGGAGAGGTGAGATCTTATCAGCAATTTCTGTCAAATGGGGCCAATTTTTTGCGGTCTCACTGGTGGGTATATTGTCATAATTTACTGATATGAAGTCTTTAGTGTAGGAGGAAGGGAGGTTGATGCAAATATCTGAGTCATAACCTCTCACACACAGTCCTGATACTCGGTTACTTTTAACAGTAGAGTGGACACCAAGCATGGTAGTTAGAGTTAGCTTTACAGGTTGAACATCTGCTTGGAGCCGTTTGCTCACTCCTTTACTGACAAATGTGCTGTCACGTACTGCTGTTGCTCTTTAGATGGGTTTTGAACTGTGGATACAGGAACAATCATTGATGTGCTGTTTGACTGACCAACCTTTGTAACATTGAGAGCTGTAGCTGGTGTGGTCTCATCTGGAGTGCTTGAAGCTGTGTTGATAGAGCCGAGAAGTCTTTCCTTTGCTTTATAATTCTCATCATGTAGACAAGTTGGACGCCTTCCTTTACAAATGTCACATGTGTTGCGATAGTAACAATCCTTAACATTATGTCCCACTTTCAAGCATCCATAGCACAGTTTATTATCCTTAATATATGTGCGCTTCTCCTCCAAGGTCTTATTTGAGAAGTTTGTGCATTTTGACAGCTGGTGTTATTCATCTTTGCAAAACAAGCAGGGCATCTTTAATGTGCTGTCTACTCTTTCCTTACTGTTTTGCACCATGGTTTGGGTTGTGAAAACTTGTGTGGATCTGTTTGATTTAAGGCCTATTGTGGTTCTTTTCTCATAGGATGAGGTGCACGAGTGAACAGCATATGGTGAAGTAATTGGGTTGCATTCAGTCTCTGCTTCAACTGTGTAAATTCTCTGAAAGAGGAAAAATCCTTGCCATTCATTAGTGTATCTGTGACCTGTGTATTCCAACAGGCTTGTAGCCAATCTGCAACTTTCTGTAGCAATGTTTGATTCTCCTCACAGTCATTTAGTATCTCTAGGCCGTTTACATGTGGCATGGCATGAAGACATGCATTTCAGAAATCTGAAAACCCTCTGCATCCTTTAAGCCTATTTTAGGCCATTTAGATAATTTGTCTTTAAAAGCTCTTTGGACAACAAAGGCTTGACCATAGCATTGGTCAAGCCTTTGCCATGCATTCTTATATGCCTCATCGTAAAATGTTCCTTCGAAACAGTTTTTACTGGGCCTGTGACACCTCTTCAGGAGGTGAAGCTTATCAGCAGATGATATGGCTTTGCAGTCAACGAGTGAAATAAAAGAGGCCTTTCTTTCAATATAGCTAATTGGATCTCCACTGAAAACTGTAAGCATTGGCACTGGGATTTTGTTTATGGCTATGCTATTTTGAATAGCTTGGGCTAGCTGGAAAATCTCTGTAAGAGGTGTTTGAGAATTAACTTGAGGGTTTGAATCATTGGGGCCTGCCATGCAAAGGAATGGCAGGAACCTATTGCTATTCTCCCAAGAAAGGTTTCTTTAATATTATTATAATTGGGGCCTGCCCATAGCAATGCATAAGGAGAGCAGTACTGACTTGCAAAGCAAGTCAGTACTGCTCTCCTTATACACAGCAATAATATTATTCTGCATTATCTTTTTCTCCCAGGTTAGGGAACTGCCTTGCGCAGCAAGGCAGTTCATTAGCATTAGCATTTTAGCTTAAAAAAGCTATTAGCTATTTATTTGACTTATTAGCCATGTTTAGTATACTGAATGGAGTAAGTCCATTATAGAGAACATCCTAGTTATGTCCCACATGCTAGTGACAGCAATGATGCTAACATTAGCATTTTTGCTAATTTTAGCTGATACACTTACTTTATCATACTGAACGGTGCAAGTACATGTTAGTCAACATTTTTGTCATTGTCCTCATATGATTGCGGCTTTTTTTTAGCATTGATGCTAATTTCTAGCATCAGAACGCTGGGTCCAAACCGACGGGTACACTTTGGCAGGCCCCGGTTACATTTCTTCAGGAATTTTCTAGTTGGGGCCAGCCATGCAAAGCAATGGCAGGAACCTATTGCTATTCTCCCAAGAAAAGTTTCTTTATTGGGGCCTGCCATGCAAAGCAATGGCAGGAACCTATTACTATTGTCGGAGAGAAGCGTCTCTTTATTATTATTGGGGCCTGCCATGCAAAGCAATGGCAGGAACCTATTACTCTACACCCAACAAGCGTCTCTTTATTATTATTGGGGCCTGCCATGCAAAGCAATGGCAGGAACCTATTACTCTACACCCAACAAAGTGTCTCTTTAATATTATAATTCTTTATTTTTCTTCCGTAACCGTTAATGCGGCTCATACCGCTGGGTGCACACCTACAAATGAGGTATCAAAACGTGCAGAAAATTCACGCCATTGGAGCTATTATTTTTGGTGGGATTTGGGCTTAACGTGGCGACATAATTCGCAAAAAACTATGAAAAAAAACCCATTATAAGTCAATGGGAAAAATCCTGGAAATACCCTATTTTTGAGGATTTGCTGTGTCGTCACAAATTCACCTAGAAATGCCATTCAAATTTCATTTTGTAGATACGTCTGTGATCTCTTCGAAAGTGAAGACGGCTCGTCGATACCAGTTACGGTTTGTCCACAATTTGCCTCTAAGCGACCCAAAGTTTCTCATTTTTCCTAAAGTTAGAGTGCTTCTCTCGCTGATTAGAGTGAGAGATCAAGACAACTTTTTCAGCCCAAATCATTTTTGAAATCGCCATCACGCCCACAAATATCGCACGATTAGTATCAAAATCGGTCCTGACATTGATACGCCTGTCTGCTCCGGTAAAATGTTTTCGAAATTTATCTAGACCGTACGGTTTTCTGTCACGGTGCTTCAGAGCAAAGTCATGCGACAGGATTTTCTGAGGCTGTCTCAGGCTCTTTCACTGACACTTCACACCTTGGTGTGAAACTTATTTAACATAGCAACGGAACTCAAGAGGCTATTGGCTGCTGATTAGTACTACAAATACGCATCACTGTAGTTCTATCTATAGTGAAACCCTCAGTTGAAACAGATCAGGACTGAACTGGCCTTTAGAACTAATTGCTGCTATGGGCTGTATATAACTGATTTAACTCAGTAACTGTTACACATGGGATTAGTTTGGCCCTCTGAAATGAAGCTTAACAGAAATTTCAAAATAAAAGCCTTGAATATTTTTACATCATGTAATTGCTCTTTTTGGCTTTATTTGACTTTTTCATCCAAAGCACTGTTACACATGGTATTAGTTTGTCCCTTTGAAATAAAGCATACTGAAAATTTCAAAATAAAAGCCTTGAATATTTTTACATGACGTAATTGCTCTTTTTGGCTTTATTTGACTTTTTCATCCAAAGCACTCTTACACGTGGTATTAGCTCAGAACTTTAAAATGAAGCATACTGAAAATTTCAAAATAAAAGCCTTGAATATTTGTACATCATGTAATTGCTCTTTTTGGCTTTATTTGACTTTTTCATCCAAAGCATTGCTACACATGGTATTAGTTTGGCCCTTTGAAATGAAGCATACTGAAAATTTCAAAATAAAAGCCTTGAATATTTTTACATCATGTAATTGCTCTTTTTGGCTTTATTTGATTTTTTCATCCAAAGCACTGTTACACGTGGTATTAGTTCAGAACTTTAAAATGGAGCATACTGAAAATTTCAAAATAAAAGCCTTGAATATTTTTACATGACGTAATTGCTCTTTTTGGCTTTATTTGACTTTTTCATCCAAAGCACTCTTACACGTGGTATTAGTTCAGAACTTTAAAATGAAGCATACTGAAAATTTCAAAATAAAAGCCTTGAATATTTTTACATGACGTAATTGCTCTTTTTGGCTTTATTTGACTTTTTCATCCAAAGCACTGTTACACATGGTATTAGTTTGGCCCTTTGAAATGAAGCATACTGAAAATTTCAAAATAAAAGCCTTGAATATTTTTACATCAACTACTTGCGTTTTCAGCATTATATAACTGATTTAACCCAATGACTATTACGCATGGGATTAGTTTGGACCTTTGAAATGAAGTTTCACAAAAATTCCAAAATAAAAGCCTTGACAAATTTTACATCATACTGAATGGTGCACGTCCACCTTACTTAACGTTCTTGTGATTCTCCACATGCTATTGATTACGTTGCAGCGTTCTTTAGCATCGATGCTAATTTCTAGCGTGACAACGCCGGGCCCAAACCGACGGGCACGCCTTGGCAGGCCCCGGCTAAATTTCTTCCGAAATTTTCTAGTAATTCTTTATTTTTCATCCGTAACCATTAATGCGGCTCATACCGCTGCGTGCACACCTACAAATGAGGTATCAAAACGTGCAGAAAATTCACGCCATTGGAGCTATTACTTTTGGTGGGATTTGGGCTTAACGTGGCGACATAATTCGCAAAAAACTACAAAAAAAACCCATTATAAGTCAATGGGAAAAATCCTAGAAATACCCTATTTTTGAGGATTTTCTGTGTCGTCACGAATTCACGTAGAAATGCCATTCAAATTTCATTTTGTAGATACGTCTGTGATCTCTTCGAAAGTGAAGACGGCTCGTCGATACCAGTTACGGTTTGTCCACAATTTGTCTCTAAGCGACCCAAAGTTTCTCATTTTTCCGAAAATTAGAGTGAGAGCCAGGGCCTTTAGATCTCGGCTAGAGTGAGAAATGAAGAGGTTTTTTGACCCCAAAATAATTTTGAAATCGCCATCACGCCCACAAATATCGCACGATTGGTATCAACATCGGTCCTCACATTGATACACATGTCTGCTCCGGTAAAATGTTTTCGAAATTTATCTAGACCGTACGGTTTTCTGTCACGGTGCTTCAGAGCAAAGTCATGCGACAGGATTTTCTAGGCTGTCTCAGGCTCTGTCACTCACAGCTCACACCCTGCTGAGACCATTATTTACCATAGCAACGGAACTCAAGAGGCTATTGGCTGCTGATTAGGACTACAAATACGCCTCACTGTAGTTCTATCTATCCTCAGTTGAAACAGATCAGGACTGAACTGGCCTTTAGAACTACTTGCTGCTATGGGCTGTATATAACTGATTTAACTCAGTAACTGTTACACATGGGATTAGTTTGGAACTTTAAAATGAAGCATAATAATAATTTCAAAATAAAAGCCTTGAATATTTTAAAATCAGATATTTGCTCTGTTGAGCAATATATAACTGATTTAACCCAATGACTGTTATACATGGGATTAGTTTGGCCCTTTGAAATGAAGTTTAACAAAAATTCCAAAATAAAAGCCTTGAATATTTTTAAAGCACTGTTACACATGGTATTAGTTTGGCCCTTTGAAATGAAGCATACTGAAATTTCAAAATAAAAGCCTTGAATATTTTTACATCATGTAATTGCTCTTTTTGGCTTTATTTGACTTTTTCATCCAAAGCACTGTTACACATGGTATTAGTTTGTCCCTTTGAAATGAAGCATACTGAAAATTTCAAAATAAAAGCCTTGAATATTTTTACATGACGTAATTACTCTTTTTGGCTTTATTTGACTTTTTCATCCAAAGCACTGTTACACGTGGTATTAGTTTGGCCCTTTGAAATGAAGCTTAACAAAAATTTCAAAATAAAAGCCTTGAATATTTTTACATCAGAAAATTGCTCTTTTGAGCTTTATATAACTGATTTAACCCAGCAATTGTTACACATGGGATTAGTGTGGTAATTTAAAATTAAACTTGATGAAAATTTCAAAATAAAAGCCTTGAATATTTTTACATCAGGTAATTGCTGTTTTTGGCTTTGTATGACTTTTTCATCCAAAGCACTGTTACACATGGGATTAGTTTGGAACTTTAAAATGAAGCATAATAATAATTTCAAAATAAAAGCCTTGAATATTTTTACATGACGTAATTGCTCTTTTTGGCTTTCTTTGACTTTTTCATCCAAAGCACTGTTACACGTGGTATTAGTTCGGAACTTTAAAATGAGGCATACTGAAAATTTCAAAATAAAAGCCTTGAATATTTTTACATCAGCTACTTGTGTTTTGAGCATTATATAACTATTTTAACCCAAGGACTATTACGCATGGGATTAGTTTGGACCTTTGAAATGAAGTTTAACAAAACTTCCAAAATAAAAGCCTCGACAAAATTTTAAATAGTACTGAATGGTGCACGTCCGCCTCACTTAACGTTCTTGTGGTTCTCCACATGCCATTGATTACGTTGCAGGGTTCTTTAGCATCGATGCTAATATGTAGCGTGACAACGCCGGGCCCAAACCGACGGGCGCGCCTTGGCAGGCCCCGGCTAAATTTCTTCCGAAATTTTCCAGTTCTTTATTTTTCATCCGTAACCGTTAATGCGGCTCATACCGCTGCGTGCACACCTACAAATGAGGTATCAAAACGTGCAGAAAATTCACGCCATTGGAGCTATTACTTTTGGTGGAATTCGGGGTTAACATGGTGACATAATTTGCAAAAAACTACGAAAAAAAACCCATTATAAGTCAATGGGAAAAATCCTACAAATACCCTATTTTTGAGGATTCTCTGTGTCGTCACGAATTCACGTAGAAATGCCATTCAAATTTCATTTTGTAGATACGTCTGTGATCTCTTCGAAAGTGAAGACGGCTCGTCGATACCAATTACGGTTTGTCCACAATTTGTCTCTAAGCGACCCAAAGTTTTTCATTTTTCCTAAAATTAGAGTGAGAGTCAGGGCCATTAGATCTCGGCTAGAGTGAGAAATGAAGAGAATTTTTCACCCCAAATCATTTTTGAAATCGCCATCACGCCCACAAATATCGCACGATTGGTATCAACATCGGTCCTGACATTGATACGCAGCAAAAAGAACAACATCAAGGGCTGCAGGTGGCGCGCCAAGGACACAGCCACCAAGAAGAATCGCCTGCGCCTCAGTGGACGAAGGAGCCAGCGCTCCACGAGCAGAGGTCCAAGCAGCGGCGGCCTGGCTCTCCGGGTGAGGCAGGAGGGAAGGAGCTTCAGGGCAGGTTTCCCCTCTGAGCACCAAGTGCTGTCTGGAAGGTCGGGACGGCCCCGGACTTTGGAAGGAGTCACCCCGGTCCTGCCCAACTTTTAACCCACAGAGATTTTGTATTTTATATTCTTGTTCTTAGCTTCTTTTAGTCTGAACTGATGATTTTGTAAGTTCTTGAAAAATTCTGTATAACTGAAATAATGTAATTTTTTTAATGTTTACAGTAACAATAAATATTTTTCGAAAGAAAAAAAAAAAAAGAATTTTGGCTTTACTGATGAACAGTGAGGTTTATTGAAGTAAATCCTGAATTTCACCATAGGAACTGTAGCACAAATGCAAACACCAAAAGATAGTAAGCTACAAAATACGCTCTTACAACCGTAACATTTGAAAACTGAAAATAACGTTCACTACTAACAATATCAACTGATTCAAAAACTATACCGTATTTGATTACAATAAGACAAATTCACAATTCCAACTCGATACTGATCAATATTAGAAATATCCTCATTCACAAAGTAAACATACCTTGTGCCTCTATCAAGGGGCACTAATAACAAGATACATTTTTATAACACTGTTGCAACTTATCTTCCGTTCCTTCTGTTGCCAAGTTGCCGCTGCACAACATGAACAGCAGAAGCTCTCTCATCAAAATAAAAGCATCAAATCAAAGACCGGAAGTCAACCATATACTACACAAAATAAGATGAAATAAAGGCAACAAGCGACAAAAAAGTGAATACAACAAATAAGGAGCTTAACCGAGGGCTATTTACATACTGGTTACATTTACTTGAGCTACGTTTTGGGGGAAAGAGGTACTTGCACGAGTAGTTTTACTGCACTGTGCTTTTTTCTTGTACTTGAGTAGTATTATTGCTACTCTTACTTGAGTAGATTGATTTTGCATTGAAAGAACTAAACTTCAGACATTAGAAACGTTAGATTCTTAGATTTCTGAGCCAACGATTGTTGAGCGTAATTACTCAACATTTTAGACATGTCACTGTTTACATTCTTATTGTTTCTTTTGTATTAATGAACATAGTTATTTTATTTGAAAGGGTACATGAAGGTTTACTTAGCTATTTATACTAAGGTAAAAGCTCTGCACCTCCAAAATAAGCCAATGTCCCTCCCACCCCCCGCTAAACTCCTCTGGAGACTGGGCTGATGCATGGCCGTGGGGCTTCTTTGGTTTTCACAAAGTTGCATGAAAAGTGCTGTGCAAATAATTTAGATTGATTCGAAAAAGAGGTCTTGTAAAAACCAAAAATTAAAATAACCCTGTTTTATTTTTGTTCTTTTCACTGTAGTCCTCCTGAGCACAATGTTATAAACGTACCAGAAAGGGAGAAGGAACCTAATTTGAAAACGAGGGATCACAATATGAGCGAAAACCGTACCAGGAACCGTGGCTGCAGCGGCTTAAAGTCAGAAGTGCTGAAGCCAGAAAACCCACTCAAACAGAACAGTGGGTATTCATGTGATGCTCTGAACCGCAAAATAAGAACACCACTTACTATTCTGTTTCTGACAGGTGTGTGTCCAAGTCGGAGTCGCAGAAGGTGTGGAGCAATAGAGCGCCGTGCAGGGGGGTTGTCGGAGTCTGGCTCAGACTCTGGCAGTTCGTCGGGAAGCGTGAGGGCCAGCAGGGGGAGCTGGGGCAGCTGGAGCAGTGCAAGCAGCATGGAGGGAGACAAGGACCACGGTGCTCGAACACACGCCTGCACTACCTCATATAGAAAAAGTAAATACACAAGCATTCATAACTTCTTCCTTAGTGTGGCTATATCTGTTAGAAGCAATAATAAAAACCTCAAAAGCCAAGGATTTTAATATAGTAATGTAATTTTTCTTGTCAGGAGATTTGATGCAGAACTACCCTACAGAAACAGACTGCTACCAGAGCATGAATAACAACTACAAGGCCTCAAGGTATTTCACCAAGTAAACACATTTTAGTAGAAACACTGCCTGCTGGAAACGGAGGTTTCAAAGAGGCAACAAGAGTGTGTAAAATTGTAGAGCTTAAATTTGTAATTGGTATTATTGGATGGCAGGGAGGCATCTCACTGGATGAAGCATGGCTCACTTCTTTCAGCAAATGTCAATTTGAGGTCAAAAATTATAAAACTATGAACATCTGCGGTAGGGAACGTTGTTGAAAGATTTAGGAACATTCTGCATTCAAGCTGAGTTTAATGCACGTCAGATACGATTGCATAAAAAAAAAGTCAGTAGCTGCGTTTCCATCACCAGCCTGTGCAAATCTGTATCAACATTCCGCTAATGTTCAAAATACATAAACTATTGCCATGTTTCCGTTAAATGAGAAATTAAATTAAAATTACATGTGAATCAATTTGTTCATGCGATAAATCATTAAAAAGACATGCCATGGTCCTCCAACTACTTCCTGCTATCTTCTTCGTGGTTTGCGCCAGTGACAACATCCAGTTGTTGATCATGTGATTCATGTCATGCAAAAAAGTGTTTTGTGTAATAAACCAATTTCAATACGACTGAATAACCACCTCATTCTAGTGCCAAAGTTTTTAAAAAAAAAATAAAAATCAGGAGTTTTTTTAAATATGTGTGTTCCATTAAGCAAATTTTATTTCAAAAAGTCAAATTGCACAGTTATATAGTTAATGGAAACGGAACTAGTGTCTAGATGAATGATAATTCCTTAAGTCTTAAATTTGTTCCTTTTTGCATTTTTTGCATCTCTTTTAGCTGCATCTATTTGTTCCATGATTTGTCTCTCTGAATGAGAAATTTGAGTTTTATTGCACCGTGACAAAGATCTCTGTTGTCTTTTTCTTTGCATAAAGAGGAGGTCAAGTTATGCCAGACTTTCTTTTTATTTTATTTTTCCCTCCCTATTTCTGTTAAGGTTATTTTCTTTCTAAGAGAAATTAATTGGATCCTGTGTTTTTATTCGTTTTTTGTTGTACAACTTTAAACATATGAAACGTGTATTTGGATTTCTAAATACAGCAAAGCTAAATACATACCATAAATATTTAATGGAGGACAATTTGAAACTGCCTAACAACGAATATATTAAGAAGATGCCATTTTATTACCTGCTTCCACTAAACAACTTTTTTTTCCACAAACAGCTTGTATAATAAAGAGATGTGCCAAAGCTCAGACCCTGCTCCCTCAAGCTTTGTCCCAAGTTTTGCTGATGTGGCTGCAAGAATAGACAGGAATATAGGTAAAGACAGAACCACTAAGTGGACACTTTGGCTTCTGATAACTGGGATTGAAACACATGAGACATTTTCTTTAATCGCTGATGGAAGTTTTTATGTCGTCCTTGGTCAGCAGCTGGTCATTATGTGCCTGAAGATACATGGTCAGCTCCATCCATCCCTCTAACCAATGAGTTCAGATACAACACAACCGAAGCTCTGCCCTACATACCTCAGCCAGTTGTCACCGCATCGTACAACGGGTAGGACAAGGAGAACTTCAGGACTGCATAAACTACTTTTATCTTCTTTTATCCTTAAATAATGTAGTAGTACAGCACCTTGCAAAAGCATTCATACTCATTAGACTCTTTCACATTTTGCTACATCAGAGCTGTAAATACCAACATATTGTTTTGGAAGCAGGTGTGTGTTTAAGCTTTATTTTTCTTTGAAGAAGAAAAAAATAATTTTATGATCTCACTATTTTGTACCTGTCTTTAGCAGTCTGTTTCAAAAAAATGTTTGTTTCAATACTCCTTTTTTTAAACTATTGATTAATTTACTACCATATTTATTTGAAGGG
Source organism: Xiphophorus couchianus (assembly GCF_001444195.1). Taxonomy (NCBI): domain Eukaryota; kingdom Metazoa; phylum Chordata; class Actinopteri; order Cyprinodontiformes; family Poeciliidae; genus Xiphophorus; species Xiphophorus couchianus. Next base: position 40,575,533 of record NC_040232.1, read on the forward strand.
TAGTTGTGTTTATAGAGAGACTTCATTCATTTTAGTTATGGTTTTTCTTGTGTGTGATTTTTATTTCCTTTTTATGTATTGTTTTTGGTTGTTGGGTTGTATTTTAGATATTTAAAATGTCTTCCAGTTCCAGTGTGGAGTGTTCAGCACAAAATTAAAGTTCATTACTTCTTGAGAGAAGGAACTTGCATTATCAATATGCAAGTAAATTTTTAGTTACTTGAAAATGATTTGTAAAGAACAATATTATCATTTACCATGATCATTTTTGGGACAATTTATCATACAGCAAAATTTGTTATTGTGACAGGCATATTAATGGATGAGTTGAACAAGTTTTTAGTTACTGATGTAGAAAGTTTGGTTGTGTTTTCTGAATAATGTGCTTTGTGTACAGTGATTACAGTTTTATGTAAATATTAAAATTGCTTCAATGTTTCCTTATTTTACAGCTTCACGTGGAGCAGTGCCAACAGTCATTGCAACAGTCCCTGCAGCTACACTGGTATCAGCTCCTAATATCTGAATTCCAGTCATTCATCCCCCTGTTTAACTTCCTTAAGTGTTTTCAAACTACTCAAATATGTTTTTTATGGTTTTGATCTTCAGCATGTTTATTTGAATCATTTTCCAGGAAATGGACCTTTTCAGAGTGGTTTCCCCCATCAGGGGGGGCAGAACATCAATGGCAGTCAGAGCAGCTGGAGTAATGAGCAGCCTCAGGAATCTCCTTCCACCTGGAACTCAGCAGCATGTGTGGGCAGCAAGGTGACATCTTGTTTGTGCATTTGTGTCTGCTGTAATAAAAATAAATATTCCCTGCAAATTAAATTGTGATGTTGCAAATCCTGTTGAGACCAAAGAATCACACACTTTCACAATTGGACAAGTTAATAACACTGTATAATAAATCAGATTTCCATTTTGACTCAAAACAATTAAAGCTGTGCAGGTCAGTTGTCCAGATATCAGATTCAGAAAGTTTTCCGAGCTCTGATCCGAAAGTTAAGATCTTAAAAAATAGTTATCAAGTCAAATGTGTTACATAATCTTAGCAAACAAAGACGGCACATTTATTTGTCCAGATTCTGTTTTGCATTTATGGTCTTGCATTGTTCTCTTAATTCAGTAAAAGCAAGATGTTTTCAATCTGGATGCATAATCCTGATAAGTAAGAATGATGATTTCAAAATTGACCAAAATATGTATGGTTTTGTTTTTTTCTTTCTTTCTATATTTAAGTTGTCCTGACAGTAGTAAAAACCTCTGCATTAGTTTTGAAATAAGGAGCACTCTGCTTCTTCCTGTGCATAAAAACATTTCTCTTAACCATTCTGACAAACCAGAGCCACTATCTTAAAGGAAGCAGTTCAGCTGTTTTATGATACAAATATGTACTTAAAATCTATAGAGAAGCTTTAGTTTTAGTTTGTAAAGTGGACACAAAGGATTTAAACTCGGACTTTTTGGTAAAGTCTGGAATTTTTGCATAAAGAATGTGTAGAAAACCTGGGAAAATATTTAAATTTTTATTTTATTTTACTAGTTCTAGGACTAGTAAAATAAAAAAAAGTCGAGCTAAATTTAGATGATACCAGTTTTATATACTTCTGTCACCTGTTCATCACTCCTACGCCTGTCACAGTAATCAATAAATCAATTAATGGAATAATAAATTAAAACAAACTCAATAATTTCCATTGGCATGATTTATCGTTTCTGTTTTTTTTCTCTTTTCACCAAAAACTGGATCATAAAAGTCTTTAATTTGGTGCTTTGGTCGCTACTAGCCATTTTTGAAGGACAATTTTGTTTTAAAGACTTCAAAATTAACTTTATTTGTTTTGTTTATTTATTTTGGATATTTAAAATGTCTTCTAGTTCTAGTGTTAAATATTCATTAGAATTTAAGGTTATCATTTAGAATGTTTTCTTGCAATGATCTCAAAACAACAATATCGTTTATGGCAATAACTTCTGGAACAATTTATTGTCCAGCAAAATTTATTGTGGCAGGTCTAAATTCACTCCACAATAGCTTTTCTTCTGTAAACAAATATTTTAGAATAAAGATACAGTGGCCATTGTAGATAGGAAAAGAAGGAGCACACTTCTGGGAAAAAAATCTCAGAAAATTTCTAGAAAAAACCTTTGAACTTTCTGGGCTTAAAAAGTAGAAAGTTTGTTTGGATAAACTCCAGTTTTCAACTTCTCAGAAAAAAATGAAATTTTGAGATTAATCTCAGAAATTTCCAAGAAAAAACACAGAAATTTCTGTGGTTAATCTCAAATTTTCAGGGGTTTTTTTTTTGTGGAAATTTACTTTCTTTTTTTTTTTTTTCATCTACCATGGCCCAAAACCAAAAGTCTAACGTCTTTCCTTTTCACCTTCACAGCCATATTTCTCGGGGACCCGCAGCCTCTCTCCCATGTCCGGTCTGTTTGGCTCCATCTGGACCCCTCATACCCACTTCCCACCTGAGCGATCAGTCCCAGTGTCCCCCATGTCTCCCATTACCCCCATAACCCCTCCTCACTCCCCATTCACCCGGGAGCCAGAGGGAACCTACCGGCCCATCCAGTACTCTAGCTTCAACCCGTTTGGGCCGCACATGAACCTGGACATATGGAACTCTTCATCCAACCGCAGCTCCAACTCCCAGCTCTCCAACGACTCTGGCTACTGTGGAGATGTCTGAATCCGAAAACCAGAACAGCAGACCTTAATACTTGCAAATGCCTAATATAAAAGAAAGGAAATAAAAATGAATGTTCTTTTATCAACAGTGGGGAAAATGTGAATATTACTTTTCTTTTCTTTTCCAATTTTCAGATGTTAAATGTTGTGAGAGGTGAAACGTTTGTTGTATATTTTTCTAGATTTGCAGTTTTGATCATAGAAAATAAAAGCAAGGTTTTGTACTTGAACAATGGTCTTTATTTCAATTACCCCATATTTACTCTCCAACATGTAACGGCTCCCACAGAAAAGAACACTTCATTTCTAACGCTTTCCTTGTGCCAGGTTTCAGCTAAAATATAGAACAAACTCAGGGTTTGTTCAAACAATCCTGCTGCCGAGCAGGGATGGTTCACGGAGTAAGTTGCGGTAGTAAGTTGACTCCGGATAGCTGATACACAGCTTTCTGAAACAGAAAACCCAGGATATGCACAGAACTTCAAAATTTTCACTTATTCTGCTTTCTGAAACAGGGCACTGGAGGTAACTTCAGAATTGAACCAAAATGGAACGGGATGCAAAGAACTCGTACATTGTGTGCACTTTTCCACAGAGAAGTCAAGGAATTCAATCTAAAAGGAAGACAGTTTGCAGAGGTGGGTAGGATAGTTCCTACCCACCCAGTAACATCAAGTCCAGTGCTTTCAGAATGACTGGGAGACATGTTCCATTATTTAGTATACCCTTTTTTTATGTGTCTGCATCTATGTGCTCGGCAGCAGCTGCGCCCCGTGTTCAAAGCAGCCAGTTCACGAGGTAAGTTAAAAAGTTTTAATTTAAAAAATATATAACAGTGGGGAGTAGGTTAGTTATGCTACTACTTAACTTTGACAACCTTGACATCAGTGACGTGTGGTCAGGGGAAGCAGGCATAATGGAAGAATAATATATAAGATAATTTATATTCCTATTTTCAACCTGTGGTTTGTACTAATAAACTATTTTTCATTTAGCTTAACTAATTTTGATCATTTTTTTCTTCAAAATAGCAGAATTGTCGCAGTTTTCCATTGAAATGCTTGGAAGTGAAGCTGGTGAGGCAGCAGTGAGCTGAGCCTCACCTTGGATTGATCAACCTCTCACTAACTGCACTGGCTGCCATTCTATGAGAGCATGCTCCTCCTGTCTGTACGTCGCCAATAAAATGGTTAAAAACATTTAATATATGAACTGATTTTCCATAATTTAGCTTATGTATATAGTAGAGATATAATGAACACCCTTATGACAAAATTTTATCGGTTGAGTGATTTATGACCCTAATAATTGTTTTTAATTTCCGGTGACCGGATGTGCCCCCCCCCCCCACACACACACACCTAAAATAAACACTTCATCCTCCAAAATAAACATTCCTTTGACATCTGTTAATCCTATCTTTGTGACACTTTGTTTTGGTAAACTTTTTCCAACCTCTATGAGTTTTAAGAAGAATACAATTAAAGTTTGAAAACAATAAGTGATACATAATCACCAGAATATTACATAATATACAATATAGTATATTTAATTAGAATGTTGTAATACCTCTGACTTTAACTCTGTGTCTCAGGAAATACAGCAGAGCTCCTGGGTTCAGCAATAAACATTTTCTTTGCAGGTGGCCCTCTCCTACTTATTGCACCATTTGTGTGTCCATGTGTGTAGGGGGCAGTCGTGAGGGGGAAAAAAGCCCCTTTCCCTGCGTAAGAGTAAACGCATACGTGTTTGTGATTTTCTTCATCCATTCAAAAAAACAAAAAAACTGAATCTATAAGAACTAAACTCTTAAAGATTTTTTTTCTGTAACACTTGCTAGTGTGATACATTTCAGTAAATGTTCCTCATTTGCACATGTATTTCTTAAAAAGATGTTACGGGCAGTAAATAGGCCTCGGTGAGACAAATTGTCTTCCTGATACACAGCGTAAAGGGGAGAGGAGTGACCCCTGTCCTGCTCACCACACCGTTTGTGCGTCCGTGCGTAAGAGTAAACACATACCTCTAAAGAAAACCTACAGTTTAACTGTTTCACTGCATTATTTATGGTGACACTATTAGCCAGTGCTGACTATGAGTTTGTGATTTCCTTCATCCGTCCCGAAAATTGTCACTTAAATTTTAAACTCATAGATTTCTTTCTGTAACAGTTGCTAGTGTGATACATTTCAGTAAATTTTCCTCAATTGTACATGTACTTCTTAAGTAGATGTGACAGACAGTAAATAGGTGAGGCTACTCATAATTAACTTTCAGCTTTCCCCAAAGTTGAAAGGTTTTTTTTACACTGCACAATCACGCTCCAAGAGTTGCTCACAAGATGGGAAATTGTTTTGTTACCTTTAACATTATCCACAAGTTTTGCCCTGACTTATATGCTGTATGTTCCTTTTCCTTAAAGATGCTTCCCTTCCATCCATGATATTACACACTTGTCTTAAGTGTGTTTGCTACCAAAATATAGTACACCTATAGTTGTTGAAGGTTAAATTACTAAAACAATATAAAGCAATTTATGAATTGCAATTATAATTGCCTATAATTAGGCAATTATAATTATGACTGCCTATAATTGCCTATAATTGCTTTATAAAGCAATTTATAGGCAGTCTGTATTAAAATATTTAATACAATTCATATTATTTATTTAGATTTGATGTTTTGATGTGTGCACTTGGATTCTATCGATTTATTGAATGATGGTTTGTGTAAATATTTAGCAAACAGAATGGCTATTCAGGTTTTATATAGTTCTTTTCTTTTGGTGTTTGCTGCACAAATTCAAATATATGCTGGCTATCAACCAACAATTGAATCAGTGAATTTGTGTTTTTCTTAAATACTCCCTCTCACGGAGACTTACTTACATAGGGTGATCGTATTTTAATTTGGGAAAACCAGGTCAACCTGGAGCGTGTGTGTGTGTGTGGGGGGGGGTGGGTTCGGAAGACCAGAACACAGAACACTTGGAGCTGCGGGGGGAGGGGGGGGGGGGGGTGCTCTAAAAGCGGGGAAACTCCATACATTTGCGCTTTGGCATGTTGTTGGCGTACTGACAGCCACGCTATCTATGTTCTGATTAAGAACAGGGCTGCCCGCACTGACGCGGCTCAGGGATTACGTCACACGCAGCGCAGTGCGCAGGGCCCTAGTGCATGTAAATTTAATGGTCCAATGAAGGAAATTTAAAAAAAACAGGACAAAAAAAAATCTACCACTAAATGTTAAAACACCATCCATCCATCCATCCATCCATCCATCCATCCATTCATTCATTCATTCATTCATTCATTCATTCATTCATGTTCTGTTCACCCTTGTCCCTAATGGGGTCAGGAGGGTTGCTGGTGCCTATCTCCAGCTACGTTCCGGGCGGGAAGCGGGGTTCACCCTGGACAGGTCGCCAGTCTGTCGCAGATGTTAAAACACATTTAGTATAATTTCCTAAGTACCCCCGTTATCCCCTGTCTAGAACTGCCCCTGGGCTGCAGGTCTGTGTCTGGTGTATTTTTGATTAGCATGATATTTTCTTCATTGATAGGAAATCAGGTTGGATAGATTATATTTAACTTATTTAGCTTTTTTTTTTTTTTTTAGCATGAAAGTCCCTCTGAATAAACATTATATTTTCTGTCCCGGACTCGGCACTGAGCTAGCTGCCAACAACATTAGCACTCTGAGGTCAGCCAAGCAAGGGCATAAAAATAATATTTCTTACCTTACATATGAATGCTTGTCTTTCTAAGTAACTGTCCAATAAAACATCTGAAAATACAATTTAAATGATGCGATCATTACCTGCAAACTCTGGCATTGTTAGTTTCCGCACCTCCTGTTTTTAGCTGTAGATTGTTGATCCACCTTTCTCTTCTTTTTTCTGTAAGTTTTTTAAAATTAACTCTCTTGTGACCAACCTTTAAAACAAGAGAATAACGTTTATCTTTCTCTCTATTAGAACGGTTGGAACAACTGTACAGGACACAGACTTTAGACATTTTGATGCTGGATCAACAGAAATAAATGGGCTGCATTTACTTCCGGCCCTCCATCTGCATTGGGTGACGTCGGTGCTACGTCATCAGAAACCCAGCAATAATAATCAGCATTCATGATGGACGTTTGCCAGAACAAATCAGACAGTTTTTCCACAACACTGCCAAAATCCTCTTAGCCAGTGATAACATTAAAGCATTCTGACCTTATTCATTCACAAAAATACAAAGCATCTTTCGGGCCCCCAAAGCACCAGGGCCTTGGGCTGCAGCCCCGGTAAGCCCATGCTAAAATCCGGGCTTGTTGACATCTTCAGAGAGAATCTGGTGGCTGTTTTAATTTTTTTTTTATTTCTACAGCGTAAGTGTTTCATTAGTTGAAAAATTACACATTTTCTGTAGTATCATATCTTCCTTAGATATTACAAGATTCATACAAAGAAATATGGTTCATGACTCTTGCATATTAATGTATATAAATAAAAAAAGACATCTCGTACAGCATAGAATGGATTGATTAATCAACCTTTGTCTTAAAATATGTTATATTTGTTTCTTGTAAGCATGAAATAAAACAAAATCTGAGTTTTTTGAGTGTGTGTCCATATGTATTTATGTGCTTGTGTGCCTAAAAAGGTGTGCAATTCTTTGTTAGGCTCTCAAGTGCTGACATATTGCAGCTATTGATCTTTAGTCCTAAAATCAACACAGAAGCCTGGATACTGATGACAGGCAAGACCAGAGGAGTCTGGATATCCTGATAACATACACACACACACGCCCACACGCCTATGTGCACACACCATGCTCATATGCACAATGTCACACAGGTCTGAAAATATCTATCAAACCTTCTCTGCAGGATTTAATCAGCAGAGTAGTCAAGTTCTTCAGAATCCTGCTAATGGACCTAAAAAATTGGTTCAGTTTAATTGAAGCTATCACACCAAACCTTGTTAAACTATACTGAAGTTTGTGGTTGAAATGGAAAAAAGTTTAAAAGCTGATATTACTTTTGCGAAAATCATTAGATGTTCCAGCTCCTTCAGGAAGTTGTCCACATTGTTCTTTCACTGCTTTATTTGATGACTCAGAATGAAACCACAAATGACAACTAATTACTGCTTCACTGCAAGGCCAAGTTCCTCTGCAGGTTGTTTCTGACTTAAAGCTTAATTTTTAGAATTATATGCAGTCTTGTAATCCTTATTTACTTCCAGTAAGGCCAGAAAAGGTTATAAACACATGAGAGAAGAAATGGAGTTTGCATATACAAAGTATGGTGGAATTTTATGTTTCAGGAAGTCTGAGTCTGAGCAGGCTGTGCAGTGTCACAGTGTGGTGTCCAGGGCAGACGAGGGTCCGGGTGAATACAGTGACCACTCCCGGCCTCCTCTCGACCCCTTTAGAAATCAACACAGCGGGTGATTGGATTTCACGCTCTTTTATCTTTTAACTAGCCTGATAACAGGGACGGAAAAAGCAATGATGAGCTTGTGTACACGTGTGTAAAAACTCTCCATGGTCACTTAGCAGAGCCCCCATTAGGCTTGGATCTCCTTCCAGGTTGCCCGGTGATAGAGTAAACAGAGCGAGTCTGACCGATCCGGCACGCAAATATTTGTTTTAGGAAGGTGCCCTGGTTCGACAGGAGACACATGTCAGCTGCGGTATAAAATCAGAGAACACTGTCACTCATCAGCTCACACACAGGACCCGGACTCTCTCCTCCAGGACAAATCCAGCTCCAAGGTAGGAAAACTTTTACACCAATTGCAGTGTTTTATGCCTCCTATGTCCTTGTACTTTTTCTTTTCTTACTGCTTTGACCTCTACAGGTCTGGAGGTGACATGGCCACAGGCGTCATCAGGAATTTCCACATTCAGGCCCCGGCTCCTCCCTACTTCCACACTTTCTTGCACTCTACATGCAAGAAGGATGAGGGTTATCAGATGAAGGAGAAGCCACAGGAACGAGAAGATGAAGAAGAGGAGGAGGAGGAGGAAGAAGAAGAAGAAGAGGAATGCTTGGATCAGTTCATTATGAATCCTGCTCAGAATGTTCTGGATGTGACTAGTCAGTTGCTGAGGTTCGCTGACCTCATCAGTCATGACGTCCAGCGGTATTTCGGCCGTTCCTCTGCAGATCGAGAAGCTTGTGACATCTATGACGACTCTGTCTCTGTGGTGAGCAGCGGCCGGCTGCGTTACTATGACGACCTGCTGAGGATCGCAGGTGCGGGGACTCCGGAGGAGCAGGTGAACGGTGTGGTGGCTCCAGATGACAACCCAAGACGCAGCGGTTTAGGGCCCCTGGCTGACCTGTTCAACCACAAGGGCTTGGGTCGACTCAGGGTCCAGCCAATGATCAACAGGCACCTCCCACTAAGTTTCTGGACTGAGCCAGTTCCTCGCTACCCGCTGGTCGGCTTCAGCAGCACACCTAACATCACACACACTAGCAGCAGCTCACCTGGACAGACCGACAGCGGCAGACACACACATTACAACCCACTGATGCAGCACGGCATCACCGGCACGGAGCCAGACTTCAGTGACCTGCTGGCCTACTGGGACCCACACCCAGAGTTCACTCACACACTGATGGACGACACACATGCAGAATGAAACACACTGAAACCGCTGCCTGAAACCAACATGGGTTCCGACCTCTGCAGCTGTTCAACTAACAGAAATGAACAGGAACAAAACAGGTTGTTTTCTTCTCTTTGTGGTCCTGTATGTCCTCTGACAAGGAAACGCTTCAAGAATGTTTAGATTAGTTGCCGTAGAAGCCATGCTTTAATTTTGAAGGAAAGGTTTCTTTCTTTCTCTGGTTATTTCAAAAACTGATTAGCCTTTGGAGCACATTTCATATGACAGATTTCATTAAGGATGCACAGATATGAAAACGAGGACCCATATCAATATTAATTTTATACCTATCGTTTTCCGCTAAGGTTCTTTCAGAATAGAATAGAAGATACTTTATTGATCCCAAGGGGAAATTGCTTATTCGTTGACAAGGTATCCATCTAAGGTATTAAATATTAATAATATAAATATAACCATAATATTATAGATTATAGTTTATAAAAATGTATACCTAAGAGTGATGAGATAATTCAATATGACTGAATGTAAATAAATAAATAACAAGCATGCACATGGAAACATGTTAATCTATAAATAATCTACAAATGAGTGAAGAGTAAATTAGATTTTAGTAGCTCAGACTTAGACATTGTAAAATCTAATGACTACAGGCAGAAATGATTTTCTGTGTTGCTCTGTGGTTCACTTTGGTAAAAATGAGTCTGGCTGAAGGTGCTCCTGTATCCAACCAGCATGGATTAGACTCATTGTCCAAGATGATGTGCATCTAATATACTAATATAAATGATAGTCCAAATAAACTGTCCATTCTTACATTTCATGCAACAAACCAGCATTTGTAAGCATTCTCCCAGTTGGTTTTAAGCTTCAGCTCTTCACCTTAAGAGCACAGCGGTGTTGTAGTGGTGCTAGATCAACAGTGCTGGTGGTAAAGAGTGTTCTGGTGAAGCAGTTGAACTGCTGAACACCTGCTGGTTTATCTGTTAAAGGGTTACATGAGCTCAAATGGATAGATGTTCATTAAGCCTCTTTCTAATACAGAACAGTACAAAAGTCTTAACTTCTGCTGCATCTCCATTTGAGACTCTTTCACTCAATCATAATGATCCTGATCACTTTTTCTTTACAGTTTCTACATTTCTTCTGTTTTCCTTTGGACCTTGACTACTTGTTCACTTGTTTTTATTCCATTTCCAAAGATTTTGAAGCAATTAACGACCAACAAAGCCACCTCAGAGTGTGGATGGACTTCATACAATACACACATTACTTTTCAAAAGTATTCACAGAACTAATGTGGATTTCAAGGTTTTTGTTGATTTATGTTTCTCCCAGTTTTGCACATGTAGAGGCTGAAATATCTCTAAATGTCTCTGGAGTCTCATTTAGATTCAGGTTTGTGCTACATGTTAGTTTTCATCCCTCACTCTGTATTTTTCATATAGACCAAAAGGTTTAATAATGGTCTTTTCCTGTCACTCTATCGGTCAGACCTGTTGAATTTATTAATGACCGGTCTGATGTATTCGAGGTCCCGTATAACATTCCAATAAAATATATTGACTATGTTGAAGTAAATAAAAGCAAAATGTATAAAAGAAAAATCAGTGGGAATACCTTTCATAATGTACTGTACAAAAAACTCCACCTGAAGCTATAGCTCCTGCCATTATTTCTTCTGCATCCAGGTCCAACACATTGTTTAAACTCTAAACATAATACATGTTAAAGAAAAAGCTAACTTTTCTCCTACCTTTATCATTGAGCCATTTTTAGGTAAATGAGGTTTAGATAAGCACCAATAAGTAGTTATTCTATAAAATATCTTCCAACGTAAATATCTGTCAGTATTAATTAAAAACATGCCAACAAATAGAAAAAAGATGACAAATGCTGACATTTAATAAATTTTGTGCTTACTGCTGTTTATGAACCAAATCAATATCTTTACATGGCATGATGTGATTGGCTCCAACGAGTCCTGTGAAAGTGCAGCCTCCGATTGGACAAGAGGGAAGACCAGTAACATTCTGACACACACACTCCATGTTAGATAAATAAATGTAGGACAGGTCCCCCCACACCTGAGCAGAGGTGACAGAGCAGGTTACACATACACACACACACAGAGACATGAGAACACACAAGCTATGCATCGCTCTGCTGGGCCTGCTGCTGCTGGGGTCCTTCAGCGTTCAGGCCGGTGACCCCAAGGATGACCCCGACAGGGCAACAGAGGCATCATCAGCAGAGACACAAGAGGACACCTCAGAGGAGACAGACAAGAAGCCAAAGAAGGAGAAGACAACAAACATAGAAGAAGAAAAAGACGTTTTGGTTCTACACATCAACAACTTTGACAGAGCTCTCAGCGAAAATGAGTTTTTACTGGTTGAGTTTTGTAAGTAAAAATATATTATTAATATTCTTATTATTAAATATAAGTTTAAACAGGCAGGTTGTGCAGGATGTGCTGTTTTACAGAAAGTTGGTAGAACATATGTTACATGTGCTGCTGTTTAATACAAAAACATTAATTTAAAGAAATATTGATCTAAAATTGAAAACACTCAATGGCTTCAAAATATCAAAAGGATACCTAAATATGAGCCATTTCTTAAAAGAACTGAAATATTTATACTAATAAAAGAAAGAAATGAAGTTGAGATAACCATAAAATATCACCTAGAGCTGCAGGACTACATTATTTTATCACACGCCAATAGAGGATTTCCTCTGGTATTTTATATTCATACCCCTGAGGTACTATGAAACAAATGGAGAAATGTCCCCACACATGTCCTGTCAAGTTCAGCTGTTGTCCTGCTGAAAAGCACCCACACATGAGCTCAGCAGGACAACAGCAGAGGGAAAAAAGGAGCAGTGAGGATAAAGCTGAGGCTAGTCAGCACTTCTGCTATCAGCAGCTTATTTCCCTGGGAATTGAGGGAACGGTAGCAACAGGACAGATAATGCTTCCAGTCAATGTTCTAGTCAATGGCGGGCAGAGAAGCCAAAAATTTTACTCAAGTAAGAGTAACACTACTTCAACATATTTTTACTCAAGCAAAAGTAAAAAGTAGCCATCCTGTAAGAGTAAAAAAAGTATTTGGTAAATAGTCTACTCAAGTACCAAGTAACTGAAAAAATGATCAATCCTTAAATATTTAAAAATTACATTATCAGGTGGACCAAAATATAAAGTTAAACTTTTTAAGTTAAATTTTAGTATCTTAAGGATGAAAATGACAATAATTCCTGAGACCCAGAGAAAAAAAAGTTTTTGAATTTCTTTTTTTTTACACTACATGACTCTTTGGAGTGAAAAAACATCTCTACAATTGAAAAAGTTTCAAAACATGTTTTTATTTATTTTTTAGAGTATGTCCTTTGGAGACGACATCGGGACTCTCTTGTGGCAAATATGAACACATTTCGAGGCCCAGCATGTCCTCTCTAAGGACCAACAGGATTTAACACAGTGGCATGTATGGTTTCAGAGTTATGAACAAAAAAACCTATGTCCTCCACAGAGGACAAAAATGTATTGCTGGGTCTCAGGAGAATAAAATAAAATCAGGCAAAAGAAACTTTTTCCAGATCGGCTTCTTTCAATAAAAAACGTAAGAAACTTTATCAAAAATTGCAGGTCTGTGTCTGGTGAATTTTTGGTTAAAACATGTTTGTTCTTCATTCAGTGGGTAGAGAGTCCAGAAATTTTACTCAAGTAAGAGTAGCGGTACTTCATAATAAAACTACTCAGGTGAAATTAAAAAGTAGAGTGTAGTAAAAATACTTCTTAAAAGTTTTTTTAAATTTTCTTTTTAAAAGTTGCTCAAGTAATTGTAATTGAGTAAATGTAACTAGTTACTGCTTAACTCTGCTTGACAGTGTGCAATTGTGCTTCAAATATGTGTGTGTTTGTCTGAAGATGCTCCCTGGTGTGGCCACTGCAAAGAGTTTGAACCGATTTACGCCGAGGTCGCAGAGAAACTGAAGGAGGAGGGAGCAGGCATGCGATTGGCCAAGGTGGATGCCATCGAGGAGAAGGAGCTGGCTGATGAGTTTGAGGTCGGAAGCTTTCCCACTCTGAAGGTGTTCATCAACGGGGAGCGCAGGCTGCCATTGGACTACACCGGTAGAGATGCAGAGACATTTATCTTAGACAAATATTGTAGAAATTATATGCAACCACTATTAACATGTATTCACAACTCTTATCTCAAGAGTTTAGGGCCACATAAATACTTGTGGCAGACCTGATTTGGCCGCAGGGCCTTGAGGTTGACATGAGGTGTAAAAACCCCCAGCATAACCAGGACCAGGCTCAAGATGAGCAGCCATGTATATCGACAGACAAACAGAGACTGAAGGAAAATTAAAGATAAACACAGAAGCACTGACCCTATTGTGCCTTCTGTAGTAAACAGAAATAGAGCGATAATGCAAAGATAATGGCAGCAATAACTGTATGAATACATGCACAAATGGAGAGTAAATAGTTTCAGCAAGGTGGACACTATGTCTTCCACGAGCCGAAGCCTGCAGCGGCTTACGTGGTAGCTCTAGATAACCTAAGACACACAGAGGAAAGTTTTAAGACAATCAGCTCTAAGATCTAAGAGTGATTTTAGTGTTATCATATTCATGATTACCTGTCCTTAATCTTTGACCTGACCCAAAGATCTCATCCTGTTAGGCTGGTATCTTGTGTGTTTTAGATCGGGTAAAACATACAACATACCAAACCACAGGCTGAGTGCACTGCTAAGACTCAAACAGGGAAACAGTCCCAACACAAACAGCAGCAACAGCTAATATGTCTAGTTTTAAGAGCAGTTTTAAATTATTAATAACATTTATATGCTAAACAGAGGTCACACTAGACATTTTTGTTGTCCGTCATTTTGACTGACAGCATAAAAAAGTCCGTCATTTTCTATTTTTATCCGTCAAATTATAATCATATTAGTAAGGAAGTAATGAAGACTGAAGCTGGTTTGGTTATGGATAAATAATCACTCTCCAAGGTGTCGGATTAGAACAGCTGATATTTTAGATGAGTTAGTGAAATAAGAGAACGTCCGAGTCCAGAATTGAGCTTTACTTGACTTTAATTAGCTCTTGAGTTTCCTCCATACATATAAAGGCACATGTGTGGTTTTCTATAAAGATAAACAAATACAAATTATGAGAACTTGCCTGTAAATACTTTCACAAATAAACCTAATGTCCACAAAGTGAATAAACGTGTTTAAAGATTACACTAGACTAGTAACTGGTTAATATCTGAATATGAGACGGTAAGTACATATAAATAATAATCAACCCTGCGTCACATGATAAAACATACAAGAGAAATAAGGCAATTCAATTGGAAATGGTAACACGAATAACAGCTGCAGAGCTTAATAGCTTAATGCTAAACAGCTAACTTTTAGCTCTCCACAATACGAGTAAACCACACCAAACGATCATAATATTCAACAGGACAAAGTACAAATACAGCTCTTAGGCATTTATAAAACTAAACTAAACCACCAACAGCATTACTTACATTCAACGGACGCACACAGTAGAAAGAGGTAATAAACAAAGTCTGCGTTGATATCCACGCTACTCAATAATCAGATCTATGAACAAAATATGGTCGAGGAACCACCCAGTAGCGGAAATAAAATACTACATATAAAACACCTTGATAAAGGAAAACCAAACTAGAGGGCTGAAAAGAAATAATTAACAGTCTTTTGTATTAACATAGGCTATTCAGCTGCATTTTTTGCAGTTTAATATTCAGTTGGCCGGTGAACCCAGATTCCTTCACACATAAAACAAATGAATGCATCTCAGTGATTCTTGAGAAGTGGGACAAAATGGGTTTAAATTTTCCCAATTTTAAAAAAAATTATTCCTCAAGGTTATGTATACAAATGTGATAAATAATGTTTTGGAAATGTAAAGATGCTAAGGTGCAGGCTTCCAGTTGCAACATTTTTTTGAAAATTACTAATTGACCTGGCTCAGAACTTTGTCATCACCATCTGACAAAACTAAATATAAAATTATTTTTTAATGACCATGTTAGTGATATTTTTACTCAGTTTTACAGATAAATGCTTCTCAAGAAACAAAAGAAATATTATTTAAAACAAAAAAACACAACATAAAGTCCATGTGAGGGAGTTGACAGTGCATGACGGAGTTGATGCTGAACTGAAGGTGGTGACAAACTAGTGAGTAAAAAGAAATACTTGATACATGTGAAGTAATGACATTTATGTAAAATACATTAAAATGAATTAAATACACATTTAATTCAACACATTCAACACTATCACTGAAAGAGTCACAATGTCAGTTAAAAACCCTCAAGGAGTTGACAAAATGCCAAACTACCTCAATTTATATGATGTTATTCTGAAGGAGGCCATATTGTAGCTCATCAGGTCCATGAAATCCTTACAGTATACCAAAATTAAGCATTTATTTCACAAAATTTAATCAAAATTTAGTAAATTGTCAGTTATGGCGTTGACACATCATGGTTGTGACAAACAACTTAGGACTAAAATGTAAGAAAAAAAATAAAGAATAACATAAGCTAACCAGAGCTGCTTAGCCCTCTTAGCAAAAGAAGAGAAAGGAAGAGGTCATGGGTTCCACAGAAGTTCTGATGCCCCCAATAATGCCTGATTTTTTTTTTTTACATTCTTTTTATGTCTGACGGTGTTGACAAAATCTTGGGACAAATTTCAATGGAGTTGGAAAATATATAAAACATATTTTTAATGAAATTTATTGATACTTTTATAATTATTTATTTGAATACGTATATTTAATTGTCATAATATATTATCTTAGTATTCCTTTAATTTTTTTAAACTATTATAATGTATTGAGTTTTGCTCCAGGACAAGCTATTTTAAAGACACCATCCACCTACTACAATGTTTAAAATTAAAAATATTTATCAAACACCAGGAAAACATACATTGCTGTGCTCACATGGTCCAGGTTAGTTTAGTCAGATATTAAAATATATATATATATATATATATTGTGTATATTTTATTCAAATTTTGTGCTTTATCATAGGACCTGTTTTGTTCCTCTTCTCAAGAATCACTGTTCTAACTTTTTTCTCGTAGTGGCAAAAACCACTGACTGTGACCCCAATAACTTAGAATAAATTAAATTAAACGACTTCACTTAAATTACCAGCACTTCACCAGCTGGGGTCTGAACGCACAGCTTCATAAATTCCTCCTGATCCGCATCTGCAGACAAATCTGCGCTAGTTCATCAGTCAGTAGGATCTGTCTGATCCAAACCGATCAATTGAACTCTGCGAGCCTTTTACCCTGTGCGGTCCGGGCGTGCGCTTTTACGAGGATCTTTTTGCGTGGTTTCGCTTCACCGAAACAGACAGATGTTACGTCTGCCGCGCTCCTCCAGAACGCCGCTCTCCTTATGGGTGCGGGAGGGAAACGTCTTCCAGCTCCATTAGTTAAAACCGCAGGATGAGTTCAGTTTCATTCTTCGCAGCGGCAGACTGCGCATGTTACGGTCTAATTAACTTCTGCACTTTTATTTATTTCCTCAAGATAAACTGCCGGCTCCTCTGTTTAGACTATAAATGGTTTAACACAACATTGCATTGTCTTTAGTTTTCTCTAGTCTGTAATGGAGACTTGAATTAAGCGCCGTTTCAACCAAAGGTTTGGAACGCGCTTCCTAACCAGACGCTCCAAAGCGTCCGGTCCATAACTCTTCAACACGCGGTCAGCTCCGGTCAGAAAGACGATTTAATTCAGAGTCCATGAGAAGATATTCAGAAAGGTTTTTTTATTGATTGATTTTAGTTGCCTCTGCGGTGAAATCTTTGAGTAAACGTAAAGTCTATAATGTCTGTCCGTGTGCATCAGTCAGGGGCAGGCGTAACTTCCTGAAGGACTGGTGTGGACATGTCCCCACCAACTCTGGCTTGAAGAGGACAGCCCCCACCAATATTTCATACAATACGGACACAATACCTTATTCCTTTATAAGTATATGTGCATTTCGGTTCAGTTGGCACAAAAATAAGGCGACTCAAACATCTAGTTTGTGACAGAGTATCAGTGGAGCAGGTATTTAAATTAGCTAATCAACTACCGCGAGCGTTCAGACTGTGACCTTGGGTACAGTTTCTGTTATGTGTGGAGAACCTTAAATCCCCTTTTTACCAGATCACACAGATAAGTTTGTAAAAATTACCAGAAGCACTGTTGCAAATTAAATACAGTTTATTGAATTCACAAATACCTATGGACAAAAATAGTCAGTTTATTTTATTGTACAAAAATGACCACATTAAGAGTAGGAGTCTATGCTGGCCCTGGAAACCTTATAGCTGAGAGACATAGTTAAAACCCAATTAAATAAAGTTAGACTGCTTGGGGGAGGAATAATAATAAGGAAAACACAAATATAACTAAATACACCCAAGTGTTCCCTAACAAAAACACACTCACACAAAAATCCCTGGTGAATACAGCAAGGAAAAGAAAAACTCCCCTTCCACTAGTCTCCTCAATCTAAATAAAACAGCTTGGGACCCAGGGACAGCATGTTTCCTTTTTTTAAAAACAAGCCAGAGGGCTAGACAATAAAAACTTCCCTTCCTTAAGCAAACCAAAGAAAAGAAAATACTTTTGATCAATAATAACTATCCAAGAAAAAGAAATTCTAAACTAAAACAAAAGCTGAAACTGAAACAAAAACTGGAACAGTATAGCAGGCCAACCTTCTCTAAAGTGAAACCAGTCAACGGCGCTTTGTACAGAGGTAATATACTTCTCTAGAAGTATATTACCTCTGCACGAATCATCAGCCTGGGATCTGATCTCCTCAGCAAGAGGAAGACAGCGTAGCACCATACTTCCGGGACAAGATGCCCCAGCTACAAGACAATCACTTCTTAATGATCGCAAAATAAACATCAAGCCTGAAAATTCAAAAAAGATAAATCTGTAGTGGACTGAATGTTCTGTTTTGGTATTTCTGTGTACTATGTGTGGGAATTTTTTTAGTGTGTTTTTTTATGTTAATTGCTGATACACTTGAAGTAGCCTTTCGACTTCTGGAGATGTTGTCTGACGGTTGCCATGGCAACAGGTCTGCGTGTGATGTTAAGATGACAGAATGGAAAAGAAAAGAATATCACTGGTTTTAGTTGTTCTGCTCCTGGGTTTCTACATCCCTGAACTAACTGTATTATTTGTTTGTAACAAATGATGCAGTGATGCAAATGTGACAACATTCAAAGCAATCATAAATATTTTATAAAGCATATGGCTCGAAGTTTGTTAACTTTTAAACCATGGCTCCTACAGCAGCAATAAGGTAAAATTAAATCATTTTATAAAAGAGAAATTCACTTAGTCCTCTGTTGCATCTTCACAGAAACTAAGTTATTTACACAGGGAGAATATAGTTTACATATCCAAACATCGGCATTCTTTTCATTCTCAATTATACAACTGAATAAAACTGAAAATTTTCCCATCTCACTTGATTATTGTCATCCATTAAAGTGAGAATAATAAACATAGAACTCAAAATTGACAAATAAATATTTCTGACATTTAAAATATAAATCAGTGATCAACATAGCCACCCTTCTGTTCAGTAACATTTATAAGGCTTCCATTCTGTCAGTTTCTTGATCGGTTGACGATCAACTTTTTATGCAGCCTCCCAGACACTGTTCGGAGATTTGTTCTGTTTTCCTTCACCATAAATCTCCCGTTTAAGAAGGGTCCTCTGTCATGAGGTGCGGCGGTGAAGGTGGTGAGGCAGACGCTGTAGACCCAGGTTGAAGTAAATGAATGATTTTAATGAAGAATGTCCAGAACAACACAGTCCAACATGGTCCAAACAAACGGGCAGCACAGCCGAGCGGAAGCCAGGGCTCGACGCCGGTAGCAACCACAACACAAACAGACGAGACGTAGGACTGGGTACACAGACAACAGACTAGCAGCCAAATGAGACGAGGACCCGACAAAGACACAGACACACAGGGGACACTAAATACACAGGCGGTAATTAGGGAAACTAGAAACACCTGGGAGTAATCGAGGGGAGAACAGGACAACACGGAGACACAGAGACACTGGAAACTCAAAATAAACACACAGAAAAGCACGGAACATGACATCCACAAGTTCTCAATGAGGTTTAGGTCTGGTGAGGAAGGGGGCCACTTTATTATTCTTTCATCTTTAAGGCCTTTACTGGCTGGACACGTAGTGGACTACTTTGATGCATGTGATCTGTCAAGAGTCACTCTCATCTCATCAGTCCATAAGACCTTTGAGAAATCTGTCTTCAGATCTGTCTTGGCCCAGTCATGACGTTTCTACTTATGTGTCTTGTTCACTGGTGGTCGGGTTTCAGCCTTCCTTACCATGGCCATGTCTCAGAGGTCTGGGCACTCCAGGTAGGTTGCAGTTCTGGAATATAACAGCACTGAAAGATAATGTGTTCCTGGTAGCTTCACATTTAATTCTTCTCAAATCTTTGGCAGTTAATTTACATCTTTTTTTCTCAACATGTTTCTTGTGACCCTGTTGACTATTTGCATCAAAGCGTCTGTGTCAGAGAATCTGTGATCACACCCAATATCCCCAATATCTTAGCAATAGCAATTTCAAGAGTGCTGCATCCTTCTGAAAGACTTGACAATTTTGAATTTTTCAGTCACTTAAATCTCTTTTTTAGCCTCTTTTGCCTGAGGAAAAGAAGCTGCCAAACAGTTCTGCACACCTTGATATAGAGTGTTGCTCTTCTTAGGCCCCACGCTCCCTCATTAAATAAATACATATCCGCTGTGATGGACCGAGCAGTTAAGGAACAGCCAGGCACCGGTTCAAAGTCAAAAATAATTATTTTTTATTTAACCCAAAACAAAACTTGGGTAAATAATAGAAAAAAATGACAAAATTTGGGCCCATAAAAGAGGTCAAAGTAACAGACATCAACTCAGACTAACTCAAAAAACAGACCTCTCAAACAGAGACAAAAGGGGACTTAAATACTGGCTGATCAGGCCACATACAAAACACAAAGGGGAAAATACACAGAAACCTAACTGAAACTAACATAGCAAATCCCAAATCCTCTGGATGATGAGTAATGGTGTGAACCAATTTGCAGTCTCAGCTGGCTTGCTCCACCCCTTCTCCACCTCTCTGCTCTCCTAAGGATTGGGAAGCCAGCACTTAAACTCAGAAACAAAACAAAGATTAAATCAAGCAAAACACAACAATATAAACTAAAATGTGCGCACTTATTCTAGAATACACTGTGATGTGTTGCTTTCTAAACAAAACTAGTTATTCTGTAAATTAAATCCTAAACTTAAAGAAATCCAAATATAAGTGAAATGAACTTATTGCGTGTGGTGAGAGTGAATATTACCACATTTGTGTGGCTGTAACTGCAGCCATCACACACTCCCCCTCTTCAGATCTCTCACTGGGACAGCGAGAGAGACAGTCTGCGATGCAGTTGTCCTTGCCGGGGATATGGTGGATGGTGAATCGAAATGGCTGGATGGCAAGGTACTATCGCGTAATCCTTCCATTGGTATCTCTCATCTTCTCTATCCATTGGAGAGCTTTATGGTCAGTCTCTAAGGTGAACTCTCTGCCAAGAAGGTAGTATTTGAATGAGTCCAGGGCCCATTTAATGGCTAGTGCCTCTTTCTCAATGGTTGAATATCGTATTTCCCTTGGAAACAGCTTGCGGCTAATAAAAGCCACTGGATGGCGCTCTCCAGGGGGTCCCTGCAACAGAACAGCTCCCAAACCTCTCTCAGAGGCATCAGTCTGTAGAATAAAAGGTCTCTTAAACTCAGGGCTGTGCAGGACTGGGCTCTTACTGAGAGATTGCCGCAGGTCCTGAAAAGCGGTTTTAGCCTCCTCTGTCCAGAGGATCTTATTGGGGCTTCGTGAACCAGTGAGATCCGTTAATAACGCGGCCCTGGCTGAGAAATGAGGGATAAACCGATGATATAACCCTGCCATACCCAGAAAAGATCTTAACTGTTTTCTGGTCTCAGGCAGAGGGCAGGACTCTATAGCTGTAATTTTATTTATTTGAGGCTTTATCACTCCATTTCCTATAACAAACCCCAGGTACTCAGTTTCAGACTTGGCAATTGTACACTTGGCTGGATTAATAGTCAACCCTGCAGATTGAAGTCGCTCCAACACCTTCTCCAAATTTTTCAGGTGATCTTCCCAGGTAGCACTGAAAATGACTATGTCATCAAGGTAGGCTGCAGCAAAATCAGACATGTCAGATAGTACCTGATCCATCAATCTCTGGAATGTTGCCGGGGCACCATGTAGTCCAAATGGACTACATGGAACAGGCCCCATGGGGTCCGGAAAGCAGTAAGTTCTTTTGACTGCTCCGTCAGGGGTACCTGCCAATAACCTTTGCAGAGATCTATGGTTGTTAAATATCTGGCCTTCCCAATCCGCTCAACCATGTCGTCGATGCGGGGGGCTGGATATGAATCAAATTGTGTTATTCCATTCAAATACCTGAAATCAATGCAGAACCGTAGGCTGCCGTCCTTCTTCGGCACCAAGACCACTGGGTGGCACCATTCACTTCTTGATGGTTCAATGATTCCGAGTGACAGCATCAGATCAACTTCCTCTTTCAGTGAAGCCAACAGACGCCCAGGTATTCTGTAACTCAGTCTTCTCACAGAAGCTCCATCTTTTAATACAATGTCATGTTGGACAAGGTCCGTTTTACCAGGATTTCCCTGAAACATGTTTGGGGTGCACAGATTTCTCACCTGAGCCTGCTTTTCTTCCGAGAGGTGGTCCAGATCCAGCGATTGAGGTGAAGGCTTTGGCAGGTACTGGTTATCCTCCTCCTCTTCCTCTGTCACATCCTGAATAAGAAAAACATCTGCCTTTGGCTTTTCTACCCATTCTTTAAGCAGGTTGACATGGAGCACCCTGGTGGAACGGGGCTGATCTGGAATGGCAATCTTGTAGGTTGTTGGCCCCAGTTTGCTCTGGATTTCATACGGACCTTGCCATTTTGCCAACAGTTTACTGTCAGCACTAGGAAGGAGCACCAACACTTTCTGGCCAGGGCTGAAAGACCTCTGGCGAGCTGACTGGTCATACCAATTTTTCTGATGTTTCTGTGCTTCTTCCTTATGAGCTTGGGCCAATGCCATCATCTTTTCCAGTCGTTCCCGCATCTGGACAACATAAGAGACAACATCTACAGCTTGAGATCTTTCTTTGTCACCCTCCCATGTCTCTCTTAACAGAGATAAGGGACCCCGGACTTCATAGCCATACAGCAATTCAAAAGGTGAAAAACCAGTAGAGGCCTGTGGCACTTCTCTATATGCAAAGAGAAGATAAGGTAGCCACTGGTCCCAATCTGTGCCGGTTTCATTGACAAACTTGCGCAACATTTGCTTCAAGGTCTGATTGAAGCGCTCTGTCAGGCCATCTGTCTGAGGGTGATATGGAGTAGTCTTTAGGCTCTTAATTCCTAGGAGTTGGTACACCTGCTTCAACAAAGTGGACAGAAAATTAGTTCCACAGTCAGTGAGAATTTCAGTTGGAAACCCAACTCGTGAGAAGAGCTGTATGAGACAGAAGGCAACTGCTTTAGCTTTTATTGATTTCAAAGGAAAAACCTCTGGATATTTTGTAGCATAATCCAGGATCACCAGCATGTAACGATTACCTGATTTACTTCTTTCTAGGGGGCCAACAATGTCCATTCCCAGCCGCTCAAACGGGGTGTTGATGATTGGCAAAGACTGAAGAGGAGCTCTGGGAGGAATTTTTAGGGAAGACTTTTGGCACTGAGGGCAGCTTTTGCAGAACAGAGTCACATCAGATCGTATTCCAGGCCAATCAAAATATTTTCTGATGCGGGCCAGTGTCTTGTGCTTTCCAAGATGGCCAGCCCATGGAATGGAATGTCCTAAAGACAGCACTACCTTCTGGACTGGTTCAGGAACCACTAACTGCAATGCTGACGATATAAGATGCCATCTTTCAGCAAAAATTCACCCAGGCCGTTCAAACCTCGTTCAGGATTTTTATTTCCCTCTGCTTTCTGAAATAAAGATGTTAGGGCTGGATCGCTGTGCTGCAATTCTCTAATGTTAGCAGGGATTTTAAGCCCCATTGGTAACTCAGGCTCAGAGCTAGAAGGTGACTTGACAGCGTGTTGAAATTTCTCTTGCCGTCGCTGTCTGCGGGACTTGCGAGACTTCCCGGGTGTGGTCTCCAGGTCCGCGTCATAAAAAGGCAAGGCACAGAGTGGTTGTATAAACTCCTCTCTCTTTTTAGCCTGAGATCTGGTTAATGCAATGTTACACATTTTGCTGGAGTTCAATAAATCACCCAACACAGGCAGGTCTTGACCCAGCACTGCTGGAAATGGCAAATTCTCAGCCACACCAATATTTAGAAGATAAAGTTGGTCTTGTACTTTAATATACAAGTCTGCTGTTGGATACAACAACTCATCTCCATGAATGCAGCGGACAGGGATTGTTTCCACATTAACCTTATTTGCTGGAACAAAGTCTCTGTGCACCAGAGTTTGAGTACTTCCTGAGTCAATGAGTGCCTCTAATTGTTTACCCTCAACTTCAATTGAGGTCGTTCTTAAACTAGACTCCCCTTTGGAGTCCATACTTTGTCTGGGCACAAAACACATTTGTGTTATTTTTGTGGAGTTCTTCGGGCACATTGGTTTTGTGTGTCCTTCCATCCCACACAGATAACAAATCACTGTTTTGGCTGGGACTCTTGATAAAGCATTCAATGATTGGCCCTTTAGAGGTTTACTCACCCCTGCCTTTCGGTAATGGGGAACAGGTCTTGCAACCTCCCTCAACTTCCATGCTTTTTGACTCCAGGGTTGTCCTTTTGTCCGTGCTGCCACAAACACGTCAGCCAGCTGGGCAGCCTCTGCAGCCGATTTTGGATTATGTTCTTTAACCCATATCTGCAACTCAGGAGACAGCATTCTTAAATATTGTTCTAAAATGATGATCTCCCCAACCTCCTGCACAGTTTTTTGTCTTGGCATCATCCACTTTCCATACAAGTCCTTCAATCTTGCGTACAATTCTTTTGGATTCTCCTCAGGTTTTACTTCCAATGATCGAAATCTCAATCTATATGTTTCAGGATTAATGTCGTACTTTCGAAGCACCGCTTCTTTAACTTTATAATAATCCAGAGAGTCATCCATGTCCATGTGAACATACGCAGCTCTTGCTTTGCCAGTGAGTAATGGAATCAGGTAAAAAACCCAATCTGCTTTCTTCCACCGGCAAACTAGAGCCATGCGTTCAAATGTTGTTAAAAAATGTTCAATGTCATCCTCATCTGTCAGTTTTTCAAGTCTGGGTTCATGAGAGTGAAACTGACCTGAGGGAGCATATATTTGCTCATTATTGCTGCAGGTATGGTGTCAAGAAAATCCGAGCTCATCCCACTTCCCCATGCTGGAGATTTTAGTTTAACAGTAATAATAAATAAAGTTATCTTTAAAATGAATCACTCAAGTGACATCAGGGCCCAACAGTAGACTTAAGTGTCAATAAAGTTAGTTTAACAGTAATAATAAATAAAGTTATCTTTAAAATGAATCACTCAAGTGACATCAAGGCCCAACAGTAGACTTAAGTGTCAATAAAGTTAGTTTAACAGTAATAATAAATAAAGTTATCTTTAAAATGAATCACTCAAGTGACATCAAGGCCCAACAGTAGACTTAAGTGTCAATAAAATAAATCTGGTTGTGTGTGTTGTTTTTGTCTCATGCAAACTTTGCTTTAATTCTACTTTTTTCTATCTAATCATAAGAAATCATAGTCAGTCAGAGAGAGTCATTAAACAGGAAAAGCAGGTTTCCTGGAAAAAGAGGAAGTTTCCAGCCTGCAGATTTATAAAAATAGCTGAGACTATTTTAAAGCATGAAAGTTTAAAAAAATTAAATCTAAACATTTTGAGTAATTTGATAAGATTCAAAGTAAAATACTTATATTAATATTGATTTACTTGTAATAATACTTACACTTATATTTGTGAGAACACTTACAAGAAAAACAAGTAACTGTAACTTTGGTATTAAATAATTAGAATCATGGATTATTCTTGGTTTCTTTTCAGAAAACATCTGTAATAACTCACATTAAGATTATAATAAGAATAATTAATAAGTTATGGTTATAAAATTATAAATGAATGCTAAATCAGAGAAGCTAAAGAAAATAAATGTGATATAAATGTGATTTTGACATTAAACTTGAAATGGTGTAAAAAGGTGTAACTGCAATTAAACATCACTGATATGTTGGAGGTAGAGAGTAGGTGAAAGGTTGTGCAGGCAAGGGACATAGGAGGTTGAGCAACCCTGAGACATTAGCACAGACATCAGGACATAATGTCTGTAAGACAGTGATGGATATGAGATCATCTGTCTAAGCAGTCAGCCAATTAAACAAGCACAGCAACAGTGCTAGCCAATGAAAACGCACCAAAAGGTGGATAAACCCTATATAAGGTGGGTGCAAAAGAGGAACCTTTCGTTGGATCCTCCGGGCAGCTTCGAGCCAAGAGATGGACAAAGAACTCTGCAGCTGAAGAAGAGCCGGGGCCACAGAGACGACGACTGTCCTGCACATGGAGACCAACCCGTCAGCCCCACAACCTGTGGCTTCGAATCGCACTTCTCTCATCGGCTGGGTTCAGACCCCAAAGACAAAGATGAAGACAAAGGCAAAGACAAGAAAGAAGAACTGGTGCCTTTTTTCCTGCCAGTACCAAGTCCTGTGTGACCTCAGCATCCATGCGGAGAGGAGGCTCATCAGACCTGCGGAGATCCTGGCCTTCATCGATCAGCGTCTTCCTCCTGCTGCAGCACCTTCTTCGTCGTCGTGCCAGGTCTGGGGTTCGAGGCGCCAGGCTCCATCCGTCTCTCTCAAAGGTTCCCTTTTTTAGTTCTCAGTGTCAGCAGTAGGGAAAGATAGACTAGATGATTGATTTTACTTATTTGATTATTTCTGCTACTGAATTAAGCTGTACTGACCCTTGCAAAAATGCCTTACTAATAAAATATTTAGCATAAAGAAAATCTAAAAGATGTTGTGGACATTCAGTTAATGAGTCACCTTAAAGTTCTTTGATGGTTGTAAAATAGCTGTGATGTTTGATTCTGGAGAGGAAAAAGTGGAAAATGTTTTTAGGTTGCTGGTAGCCCATATTTAAAACATCATGCTTGGGACTCGCCCGAGTTACTAAAACCTACCTGGTTCAATAACAAATGCAAGTTGTAAAATAGAGAACGAGCGACCGTTAACAGGTGTGCTCTGTGAAACTAGTTGGCTGTAGGCTGCTCAGTCTGGCTAATTCACAGGGGGAAGAAGGGTGGGACACCTGGATGTAGGCCGTCAGATAACCAGGCGAATCGTTTCTCGAAACCAGCTTAAACAGAGTTTACTTCAGTTCTGGACAGGGTAAATCCCAGCAGATTTAGGAAACTCAATTAACCCGTTAGAAGGAGAGCTGGTAGCACATCTCCCCTCTCAGAAGAGGAAGTACGAGAGTGAGAGAGTAGAGACAGAAAGGAGGGGGGGGGGGTGTTGCGCAACAACAATGGTCATCACCTTCACTTGATTCTGCATCGGATTGTTGTGACTCATCCAATCGAGGCTCAGGAGCAAGGGGGGTACGCGCTTGCACTTCCACCTGTAGCAGCTGAAATTGGTGTCGCAGTGCTCTGAAGCGCTGTTCCTGCCGATTAAACTCCTCCCTCCGTCTTGTTTCCTGGGCTTCCTGCTGGCCCATATGAGAACGAAGAATGGAAATTACTTCTGATATTGTTGGCTCCTTACCCTCAGTGCTATCCACCCCTCCAGAGGCTCCATTTTCCTCTCCAACTTGCTCCTCCATTCCGGCAGGCTGGTTTTGAGGATCTCCTTTTTGTCCTTTGGCACTCCTTCCTGCTCTTTGCATGGCTTGGTAAGAGGAGGAAGAGGACTACTAAAAAAAATAATAACCGGTGCCTTTAACTGCGAGATCCCACTTCTGACACCACTGTGATGGACCGAGCAGTTAAGGAACAGCCAGGCACCGGTTCAAAGTCAAAAATAATTATTTTTTATTTAACCCAAAACAAAACTTGGGTAAATAATAGAAAAAATGACAAAATTTGGGCCCATAAAAGAGGTCAAAGTAACAGACATCAACTCAGACTAACTCAAAAAACAGACCTCTCAAACAGAGACAAAAGGGGACTTAAATACTGGCTGATCAGGCCACATACAAAACACAAAGGGGAAAATACACAGAAACCTAACTGAAACTAACATAGCAAATCCCATTCCCAAAACTAGTTATTCTGTAAATTAAATCCTAAACTTAAAGAAATCCAAATATAAGTGAAATGAACTTATTGCGTGTGGTGAGAGTGAATATTACCACATTTGTGTGGCTGTAACTGCAGCCATCACATCCGCCAATATGTATTTGTATATTTATCAATAAACATTCAAGTTCTGTGCATGCGGCTGAGGGGCGCGGCTCTTGCGGCGATCAGCAGCAAGTACGTTTGTTTTGTTCGTGTAGGCGTTTCATGTGTTCCCATTTTATTTTTAATGTTTTTGATGCAAAATGGAAATTACGGCGTGTTTTCTTCTATTGTGGATGGTGCTTTGCTTTTCCTTCAGTCTCTTAAGACCATTTGGCCCGGACTAAATATAGCAAGGAGTTTCTTCTGCAGTGGAGCGAGCCTCCTTCAGCACCCCCTCCAGATCTAATTTGTCTATCTTTGGATTCTTTTACTGATCTTAAGAGTGGCAAGAGGAAAAAATTAAATCCTCCACCACGTAAAAAAAGGAAGCGGGGTAGACGTGGTGGTTTGCTCCAGCGTCTACAGAGACAATTGGTTTCTCGCATCCCTCTACCGTCCATCATTCTTTCTAATGCGCAATCTCTCCGCAACAAATTGGATGAGCTTCAAGCACAGGTACGATTTCAACATGAATTCAGAGACAAATGTTTATTGGTGTTTACAGAAACTTGGCTTTCGGACAGAGATTCAAACATGGAAATGACTATTGATGGATTTGGCGCGCCAGTACGCCTGGACCAGGATGCTGGCATTACTGGAAAATCACAAGGAGGGGGTGTGTGTTTGTATGTTAATGAACGCTGGTGTAAAACTGTTATGGTCAGAGAGAAGTTATGCACTAAACACATTGAACTGTTGTCCGTGTCTCTGCGGCCTCTATATCTCCCTCGGGAATTTCCCCACATATTTATCGTCGTTGTTTACATTCATCCAAGAGCCAATGAGGAGCAAGCGTCAGAGTCCATATCAGAAGTGACACAGAAGCTGCAGTCTAAGTCTCCTGATGCCCCTTTATTCATCCTCGGCGATTTTAACCATTGTTCATTAATAAGAACTCATAAGGACTTTTATCAATATGTCACCTGTCCCACCAGGAACAACAAAATTCTGGACCTGTGTTATGATTCTGTCAAAGGAGCATATAAATCTGTCCCTTTCCCTCCATTGGGTGGAGCTGACCATAATTGTGTGCAACTTTTACCAGCTTATCGTTCTGCCCTTAGGAGAGGTAAAACCATCACTAGACAGATCACCAACTGGACTGATGATTCCAAACTCAACCTGCAGGATTGCTTTGACATAACAGACTGGGACATGTTTAAGGACTTTTGTAGTGACATTGATGAATTAGCTGATGTTATTAGTACCTATGTGACTCTCTGTGAACACTGTGTGATTCCAAAGAATACAGTGAAAATATTTCTTAATAGTAAACCCTGGATGTCAAAATCATCGAAAAATCTGTTGAACAAAAAGAGGAAAGCATTCTGTGAAGGAAACCTCAATGAGGTGAATTTACTTATGTAGCCGGTGTATACTATTAGTGTTCTTTACTGATAAGCTAGTCTTATACAGTCTGTTAACCTTGATGTGTTCTGCGTTGTGTTCAGTTGAAGAAGGGAGTCGGACCACAGGAGTTGCTTGTTGTTCTTTAATGCAGGTTGCTGGCAGAGGCCTGCAGAAATAGAAATAAAAATGCCCTTTAACATGCAGCTCTTCCATTCACAGGAGTCGGAATTCCCCTAGCAGATAAGCACATGGAGAAACCCTATGACTAATTAATAACAATATCTGCTCTAACATTTAAGAAAAAGTTCTTAAATTGCGGAATAAAAAGAATACTCCTCTGTATGTATTAAAACTAAACATTCACAGGTGCGTGTACTTACAATTATTTTATATATTTCATAAAACGCGAGCTTAACCAAAAGCAAAGAAAATTTCCTACCTCTTCTCAGGCAGACTAGCGCCAACTGAAGGTAGTACAGTACTGATGTCATAAGACGCTCTCTTAAAGTGACAGTACAGTTACTAGTGCTTATATTGGGGCGTGCTGTGGTGGCGCAGGGGGTTAGCACGCCCCACATTTGGAGGCCTTAGACCTGCGGATGTCGCGGGTTCGACTCCCGGTCCCGATGACCTTTGCCGTATGTCCTCCTTCAAAAATGGCGCCGGCTCAGTCGTGTGTGTTAATCTGTGTATAAAAAAATTCTTGCTGTAACTGCGAAATAATTTCCCTGGGCCTCCAGGATGAATAAAGTAATTCTTCTTCTTCTTCAATAAGTAAAAATAATAAAATTCTTAAAATATAACCAAAAAAAATAGGATTCTTCAGTGTTAATCAGGATTTGGTGAAATTTCAAACATTATAATAATAAAAAAATAAAAGCACTTTTTCTAAAGTTGTTACACTTAGAAGGGAAGTTAAGAATGAAATAAAATAGGCAAATTTGAATTGCAAGGAAAAGCTGGAAAAAGACCTTGCCTACAACAGACTTGGCCCAGTTTGGAATGGGCTAAAAACAACTGTTGGGTAAGAGATCAAGTGCAACAGAAAGGTGCCTGGTTTTAATTCTGATAACCAATTGGCAAATGAGTTTAATATGTTTTATCTTAGGTTTGATTCTTCTGATTTTAGTAATGAGATTTTAAATCTGTAAAACAAGCTTCTTTGCTGTGGTCATATCCCTTTTGCTGTTATTTCTGTAGCTGAATCTTTTAAACGCTGTAAGGTTAGAAAAAGCCCAGGACCAGATAATATCAGTGGTCGACTGCTCTCCTCTGGTGTGAAACAGTTGGCTTCTATTTTTTATTTCATCTTCCAGATGTCACTTAACCAACAGAGGGAGCCAAGGTGCTGGAAGCAGTACATAGTGATTCATGTGGCTAAGACGAGCCACCCAAAAGTCCTGAATGATTTTAAACCTGTTGCACTGACTTCCCTTGTCATGAAATCTTTGGAAAAATTGATTAAGAGATATCTTCTTACCAAGACTGAACATTTATTGGATCCTTTACAGTTTGCCTACAGGGCCGGTCAGGGAGTTAAGGATGTCACTGCCACTTTACTAAACTGTGTTTTTAAACATCTCGAAAGTAACAAAAACCATGTTAAGTTGTTATTTGTTGACTTCTTATCGGCTTTTAACACAATCCAGCCCCATATTTTGATTGATAAACTTCTTAATAACTTTCATCTGGATTTTAATGTGGTGGGCTGGATTATTGACTTTTTAACATCCAGAACGCAGAAAGTCAGAGTGAATGGATGCATGTCCAGAGAGACGTCTCTGTCTACTGGGTCCACTCAGGGCTGCGTCCTTTCCCCTCTTCTTTACATTTTGTACACAGACGACTGTCGCAGTTGGCATGATAACAGGTTAATATTAAAATTTGTAGATGACTCGGTGATAGTTAGCCTGCTACATGATGATGAACATGCCCATGGCCCTGTGGTCGATGAATATGTTGACTGGTGTGATAAAGCTTTTCTTTTATTAAATGTACAGAAAACAAAGGACATGTGCATTGATTTTAGACAGAAACCCCATAACACAAATCTAATAGTAATTAAAGGTCAGACAGTAGAGACAGTAGAAAACTACAAATATCTTGGGACTATTTTGGATAATAAGTTAAAATTTACCTGCCATTCAGAAAACCTTCAAAAAAAGGGCCAGCAAAGATTATTTTGTCTAAGGAGGCTCGCAAAGTTTCAAGTTGATAAGTAATTGATGATCCTATTTTATAGATCCTTTATTGAATCTGTGTTGACTTTTTCCCTCCTTTGTTGGTTTGGAAATCTTAGTATTAAACCAAAAAATGCCCGTAACAGAGTAATACATACTAGCAATAAGATCTTAGGGGTTGAACAATTCTCACTTACAGAACTGTGTAATAAAACAAATCATTAGGAAAACTGAAGCCATTATTGCTGATACTTCTCATCCTTTACATGCTGAGTTCCAGTTTCTGCCTTCTGGCATCAGGCTCAGACTTCCTTGTATAAAACGTAACAGGTACAAGCACTCATTTGTTTCTACAGCAACATCTCTTTTTAATGCAGGACAAGGTAGGGGGACTTGCACCTGATCTAGTGTAGTAACTGTTGGTCAATAATGAAATACACTGCTGTATTCTTCCCATTATGTGTTGATTTGTATTTTATATGCTTTTGGTATTTTTTATTCCTTATTTTTTAATCTTTGATACTTTGTCTTTTAGTTTTTATACTTGCTGCAACATCAATTTCCCAATTTGGGATACGAATAAATCTGAAATATGAAGTTTATATTCACTGGGTTCATATGCTTTATGTGTGTAGGAATCTGGGTTCACGGCCGC
The DNA here is from genome assembly GCF_001444195.1 of Xiphophorus couchianus. Taxonomy (NCBI): domain Eukaryota; kingdom Metazoa; phylum Chordata; class Actinopteri; order Cyprinodontiformes; family Poeciliidae; genus Xiphophorus; species Xiphophorus couchianus. Next base: position 40,607,675 of record NC_040232.1, read on the forward strand.
AAATGAATTAAGTTCAAATGCCTTCAATCATAGAATACTGTGTATCATTATGCCTTAAGGTTAGTAACCAATAGCAGATAACTTACACATCATTGTGAGTTGTATGCAAAAGCTGAATGGCCTCCTTTAAGCGTACGGAGAAACAATCACCTGATGATCCTGATTTAGAAATCTCTACTCGGCTTGGCTCCAGCATACTTTAGTTCTCTCTTACATAGATCTATTATTTCCCATTCTTTACGCTCTAATAAAATTTTTCTTTTGCATGTTCCACATATTCGAACTGAAAAGGGGAAGCAAGCATGTGTGATGGTTCCTACAGCCTGGAATCAGCTCCAGTCTGAACTCAAGATGTCAGAATTTATTTCATTGGATTTATTTTGAGCTGTTCTTAAAAACAGGCAAAAAGATTCTATTTAACAGTGTCATTACTTTTAAAGTGTTTTCTATTGTTTTACACTTGTGCATGTGTGTTAATTAGTTTTATTTTGTAACCAGGTATATTGCAGACTTCTGCCCAGGTCCCTCTTGAAAATGAGATCTAGATCTCAACGGGGGTTTACCTGGTTAAATAAAGAAAATAAAAAAATTTAAATAAAGTTTATACAGCTTGGAGTTGGAAAATACAAATAAAAATGATTATATAGTCAAAACTAAAACTTGCCTAATAATTGTGCATACAGTCTTAAGACCTGTTTAAGACCCCATCTAGTCTTAGATGTTTCTCTGTTGCAGCAGATATGGCTGAAAAGATTAAATTATGTCTTTAGTAAATTATTCAAGTTCTACAGATGCATGTATGTTATTTCAAACTTACCCATATGCTTAACATAGTAAGTTTTTGGGGAAAATATGCAACTGAAAATGGGACACAGGCAGGGGTTCAAATCTAGGAGTTCACAGAAACTTATCCAATGACTGTGACTCAGAGAAACCAAATATGAAATACTAGAACCACCAAGAAGGAATCTTGGCGGTTCTAGTATTTCATATTAAACTAAGGAAGGAAGTGAATATGAAAACCAATGACTGCCCTATATTAAAATATAGACCAATGTCCTATGCACAGTTCATGAAAGTCCTACTGTTTCAAGACCTTTTGTACTCACCTAGGCCATGTTTTTCTAAAAAGAAAAAAAGGAAAATCCCCACTTCTACTATTTATCTCATGGGTGTATCTGTTTTCCAGGTAAAAGATCAGTGGAGGGTATAATTCAATGGATGAAACGTCGCGCCGGTCCCGGTACTTCAAATCTTGACTCTGTGGACTCTGCGGCCAAGTTCATCAGCACCCACAATATCTCTGTTGTAGGATTCTTCAGTGTAGGTCTCATAAGGCATACTTTGTGATGCCTCTATGTCTCATGATAGGAGTCCATGTTTAAAACATCCATGTTGTTTCCTCTTGTTCCTTCATTCCAGAGTTTGGAAAGCGAGTCTGCCCATGTGTTCAAGGAGGTCTCTTTTGATTTGACTGATGTTGAGTTTGGAGTTACTGTAATTCCTGAAGTGTTTCAGAAGTATGAAGTGAAATCAGACTCAGTGGTGCTGTTCAAAAAGGTATGAGAAGACACAGACTCAACTGTCATCCATTGCTTTGGAAATCTATTGTTGTTAAGATTTTAAAATATCTCTGCAGGCCTCTGCAATGCCTACAGCATTCACACTAATGAATGCTGTAGTGTGAATTCACACTAATGAGTTCCAGTTTTCTGGTTGCTCCGTAAATTTTGCTGCACTTTTTCTCCTGCATACTTTGTGCTATTTTCACCATTCAACTTTTATGCTATTCAGCTTGCTCTCCTAATGCCAGTTATATATCTTGGTATTCATAACCTTCATACTTTTTATAATATTCAGCTTTTTATAAATTTTTATGAAACCGCTCCATCCTGTGGCAGAATTGAAAATTACAATATAAAATGAATGTGTTTCACAGTTGATGTTTTAGGTTCTGTCTATTAATGGCAATGAATCATCCAGTTTCAGGGCTGTCATGGAGGACACAAGACAGTGGCCATTTTGAAGTTGGACCGTTTAACAGCTTTTATGCTGTTTAAAACCTGGGAATAATTTGAGCTTTTGACATTGCTTTTTTCGTACTGCATGTGGGATGTTTTTTGTAGTCACTGTGCTAAACGATGCCTCCAAACAAATGTTAATATCTCAGGAACTATAAGAGGTATGGATTTCATTCACCCACCGTTTTTATCTGAAGGAATGGGGGAACATTCATGTCATTTTCATATTTTAGGTTTTACATGAGTTTTTTTTACTGTAACCCAGCATGCTAGTGGTATCCTAGATGCTATCATTAGTATTTTAGCTAGTTTTAGCTTTTTAGCTAATTTTGGCTTTTATTTGGGTTTTTCATATTGCATGGACTATTTCTTACCTTTCTGCAAGTCTTCAGCAGTTGGCGTCAGACGTTTTTGCCATTTTCACCAAAAGCATTCAGCATTCACACTTGTATTTTCATAGGAAATGCACACTTTCTAGTTTTAGTAGCTCAACATAAGCTCCCCTGGAGGGGGGGCACGACGGGCTGGGCTTTTTCCCATGGAGCCCGGCTGGGCTTAGCCCGAAGAGGAAACATGGGTCCCCCCTCCCATGGGCCCACCACCTGTGAGAGGGGCCAAAGGGGTCAGGTGCATTGTGAGATGGGTGGCGGCCGAGGGAAGGGACCGTGGCGGTCCGATCCTCGGTTGGCTCTTGGGACGTGGAATGTCAACTCTCTGGTGGGGAAGGAGCTGGAGCTAGTGTGTGAGGTTGAGGCTAGAAATAGTCGGTCTCGCCTCGATGGCTCTGGTTCTGGAACCAGTCTCCTTGAGAGTGGCTGGACATACTTCCACTCTGGAGTTGCCCAAGGTGAGAGGCGTCGGGCAGGAGTGGGCATACTTGTTGCTCCCCATCTCGGCGCCTGCACATTGGGGTTTACCCCGGTGAATGAGTGGGTAGCCTCCCTCCGCCTACGGGTGGGGGGGCAGGTCCTGAGTGTTGTTTGTGGCAATGGCAGTTCGGCCCGTAACTAGGGACTCCCTTCTTGGAGTCCCTAGAGGGGGTACTGGAGAGTGCCCCTCCTGGGGACTCCCTTGTTCTGCTGGGGGACTTCAATGCTCACGTGGGCAATGACAGTGAGACCTGGAGGGGCGTGGTTGGGAGGAACGGCCCCCCCGATCTGAACTGGAATGGTGTTCTGTTGTTGGACTTCTGTGCTCGTCACGGATTGTCCATAATGAACACCATGTTCAGGCATAAGGGTGTCCACACGTGCACTTGGAACCAGGACACCCTAGGCCGCAGTTCGATGTTGTAATCGTTTCATCGGATCTGCAGCCGCATGTCTTGGACACTCGGGTGAAGAAAGGTGCGGAGCGGTTTACTGACCACTGCCTGGTGGTGAGTTGGCTCCGGTGGTGGGGGAGGATGCCGGTCAGACCTGGAAGGTCCAAACGTGTTGTGAGGGTCTGCTGGGAACGTCTGGCAGAATCCACTATGAGATAGAGCTTTAACTCCCATCTCCGGCAGAACGTCAAACACGTTCCCGGGGAGGTGGAGGACATTGAACCTGAGTGGACCATATTCCATGCCTCCATTGTCGAGGTGGCTCATCTGAGCTGTGGCCGCAAGGTTGTCGGTGCCTGTCGTGGCGGCAACCCTCGTACCCGTTGGTGGACATCTTTGGTGAGGGATGCTGTCTGGCTGAAGAAGGAGTCCTATCGGGCCTTTTTGGCCTGTGGGACTCCGGAAACAGCTGATGGGTACCGGCGGGCGAAGTGGCATGTGGCTCGGGTGGTTGCTGAGGCAAAACCTCGGGCATGGGAGGAGTTTGGAGAGGCCAATGAGAAAGACTTCCATACGGCTTCGAGGCGATTCTGGTCCACCATCCGGCATCTCAGGAGGGAGAAGCAGTACGGCACCAACACTGTTTACAGTGGGGATGGTGTGCTGCTGACCTCGACTCGGGATGTTGTGGGCCGGTGGGTAGAATACTTCAAAGACCTCCTCAATCCCACCAACAGCCTTCCATTGAGGAAGCTGAGTCTGGGGACTCTGTGTTGGGCTCTCCAATCTCTGGGGATGAGGTCGCCGAGGTGGTTAAAAAGCTCCTTAGTGGCAGAGCCCCGGGGGTGGATGAGATCCGCCTGGAGTTCCTTAAATCTCCGGATGTTGTAGGGTTGTGTTGGCTGACGCGGCTCTGCAATATCCTATGGACATCGGGGGCAGTTCCCCTGGATTGGCAGATCAGGGGGGTGGTTCAAAAAGGGGCACCAGAGGGTGTGCTCCAACTATAAGGGGGGTCACACTCTTAAGCCTCCCTGGCAAGGTCTATTCAGGGGTCCTGAAGAGGAGGGTCCATCGGATAGTTGAACCTCGGATTCAGGAAGAGCAGTGTGGTTTTCGTCCTGGTCGTGTAACACTGGACCAGCTCTACACCCTCAGCAGGGTCCTGGAGGGTGCATGGGAATTCGCCCAACCGGTCTACATGTGTTTTGTGGACTTGGAGAAGGCGTTCGACCGTGTCCCTCGGGGAGCCCTGTGGAGGGTCCTCCGGGAGTATGGGGTACCGGGCCCCTTGATACGTGCTGTCAGGTCCCTGTATGACCGGTGTCGGAGTCTGGTCTGCATTGCTGGCAGTAAGTTGGGCTTGTTTCCGGTGAGAGTTGGACTCTTCCAGGGCTGCCCTTTATCACCGTTTCTGTTCATTACTTTTATGGACAGAATTTCTAGATGCAGTCAAGGTGTTGAGCGGATCCGTTTTGGTGCCCTTAGGATCTCATCTCTGCTTTTTGCAGATGATGTGGTCCTTTTGGCTTCATCAGGTCGTGATCTGCAGCTCGCTGGAGCGGTTCGCAGCCAAGTGTGAAGCGGCTGGGATGGCGATCAGTGCCTCCAAATCCGAGGCCATGGTCTTGAGCCAGAAAAGGATAGAGTGCCTTCTCCGGGTCGGGGGGGATGTCCTGCCCCAAGTGGAGGAGTTCAAGTATCTCGGGAGCTTGTTCACAAATGAGGGAAGAAGGGAGCGGGAGATCGACAAGCGGATTGGCGCAGCGTTGCCGTCAAGCGGGCGGTGTACCGGTCCGTCGTGGTGAAGAGAGAGCTGAGCCAAAAAGTGAAGCTCTTGATTTACCGGTCGATCTACATTCCCACCCTCATCTATGGTCATGAGCTTTGGGTCATGACCGAAAGAACGAGATCGCGGATACAAGCGGCCGAAATGGGTTTTCTCCGTAGGGTGGCTGGGCTCTCCCTTAGAGATAGGGTGAGAGGCTCAGTCATCTGGGAGGGACTCAGAGTAGAGCCGCTGCTCTTTCACATCGAGAGGAGCCAGTTGAGGTGGCTCGGGCATCTGGTCAAGATACCTCCTGGACGCCTCCCTGGTGAGGTGTTCCGGGCACGCCCCACCAGGAGGAGACCCCAGGGAAGACCCAGGACACGCTGGAGGGACTATGTCTCTCGGCTGGCCTGGGGACGCCTCGGGATTCCCCCGGAAGAGCTAGAAGAAGTGGCCAGGGAGAGGGAAGTCTGGGCCTCCCTTCTGAAGCTGCTACCCCCGCGACCCGACCTCAGATAAGCGGAAGAAGATGGATGGATGAATGGATGGACATACTGTAAGCTCCAAGGGTAATGTTTAAGATCAGCTTAAGTCAACTGTCAAAAACCTCCAAAACTCTAGAACCATGCACAGTTGGTTTTTATTATCATTAAAAGTACCCTACTTAAAAGATGACTCAAATAATTTTATTGTCCACATCTCACATTAGAATTTTATATACTTCTTTAATTGGTAAGCTTTTAGCAGAAAAAAGCAAAAGCAAAAATTCAGTTAGTGATGATAAATTTTGAAAACACATAATTCAACTTTCTATCCTTAGCCACTGTTACTAGTAACTCAGAGAGGCTTTTGAGTAGCAGTTCAACTCATACCCCAGTTGGTAATCAATTCTGACAACAGGTGACCCCAAAGTCTTTGGACGGAAGCTTTCTTCTTCGCTGCAGAGTCTTCCTTTGGATGGACACAAGATAAATGTTGTTGTTGTCCTCTGGATGGTTCAGCTTCTCATCAACTGTGAGCACCTTGTCCATCGACCAAGTCTGTTGTAGAAACTAGAAATCTCTTTATGGGCCATCTAATCAGGAACCATGGGCAAGGGCAGTTGGCTTCACCCTTTTTCAGCAGAGCATAGTGTTTGTCTCTGTAGCTCTGTGGCACGGTCCTCTGTAGGTCTTCTGTCTGCATCCCTTGTTGACGTCGACTTCTGCAGTGGGTACTAAGCACTTTCTTCTCCTCTTTTCAGAATCTTTCATACTTTCTCCGCACATGGTTGTGTATGGCAAAAGGCTATGTGACTCATCAACAGTGCTGTTTAACGCCCTTAGAGAGTCACTTCCCCCTTTTCTGTGGCCATCTGAAGTTACTTCCCCAAATTCACTCTTGCTACTTTTTTAGTTCCTCTTAGGTATTCTCCAGTCTTTGTTTAGTTCCCTTTCTCTCTGTTCTGTTCTGACCCTAACCGACTTGGGTTTGGTCTACTTACAGCAATGAATGTATGTAATAAATTCTATACATCTAACAATTACATTTAATTTTAATATTTTATTAATACTTCATAATCATCCATCCATCCATCCATCCATCCATCTTCTTCCGCTTATCCGAGGTCGGGTCGCGGGGGTAGCAGCTTCAGAAGGGAGGCCCAGACTTCCCTCTCCCCAGCCACTTCTTCCAGCTCCTCCGGGGGAATCCCGAGGCGTTCCCAGGCCAGCCGAGAGACATAGTCCCTCCAGCGTGTCCTGGGTCTTCCCCGGGGCCTCCTCCCGGTGGGACGTGCCCGGAACACCTCACCAGGGAGGCGTCCAGGAGGCATCCTGACCAGATGCCCAAGCCACCTCAACTGGCTCCTCTCGATGTGAAGGAGCAGCGGCTCTACTCTGAGTCCCTCCCGGATGACTGAGCTTCTCACCCTATCTCTAAGGGAGAGCCCAGCCACCCTACGGAGAAAACCCATTTCGGCCGCTTGTATCCGCGATCTCGTTCTTTCGGTCATGACCCAAAGCTCATGACCATAGATGAGGGTGGGAACGTAGATCGACCGGTAAATCGAGAGCTTCGCTTTTTGGCTCAGCTCTCTCTTCACCACGACGGACCGGTACAGCGCCCGCTTGACAGCAGACGCTGCGCCAATCCGCCTGTCGATCTCCCGCTCCCTTCTTCCCCCATTCGTGAACAAGATCCCGAGATACTTAAACTCCTCCACTTGGGGCAGGACACCCCCCCTGACCCGGAGAAGGCACTCTACCCTTTTCCGGCTCAAGACCATGGCCTCGGATTTGGAGGCACTGATCCCCATCCCGGCCGCTTCACACTCGGCTGCGAACCGATCCAGCGAGAGCTGCAGATCACGATCTGATGAAGCCAAAAGGACCACATCGTCTGCGAAAAGCAGAGATGAGATCCTAAGGCCACCAAATCGGATCCCCTCAACACCTTGGCTGCGCCTAGAAATTCTGTCCATGAAAGTGATGAACAGAATCGGTGACAAAGGGCAGCCCTGGCGGAGTCCAACTCTCACCGGAAACGAGCCCGACTTACTGCCGGCAATGTGGACCAGACTCTGACACCGGTCATACAGGGACCTGACAGCCCGTATCAAAGGGCCCGGTGCCCCATACTCCCGGAGGACCCTCCACAGGGCTCCCCGAGGGACACGGTCGAACGCCTTCTCCAAGTCCACAAAACACATGTAGACCGGTTGGGCGAATTCCCATGCACCCTCCAGGACCCTGCTGAGGGTGTAGAGCTGGTCCAGTGTTACACGACCAGGACGAAAACCACACTGCTCTTCCTGAATCCGAGGTTCAACTATCCGATGGACCCTCCTCTTCAGGACCCCTGAATAGACCTTGCCAGGGAGGCTTAAGAGTGTGACCCCTCTATAATTGGAGCACACCCTCCGGTCCCCCTTTTTGAACAGGGGGACCACCACCCCAGTCTGCCAATCCAGGGGAACTGCCCCCGATGTCCATGCGATATTGCAGAGTCGCGTCAACCAACACAACCCTACAAGTATGCCCAACCCTGGGCATACTGGTTGCTCCCCATCTCAGCGCCTGTACTTCATAATCATCATTCAATAATTATTTAATCAAAAATATTAAAACCACATAATCAACATGAAATAATAACAGTTTATAATAACAGTTACATGTATCTCTTAGGCCCATTTCACTTCTGCAAAATAGAAAACACATTTCAGTGACGATGCTTTTCTTCTTCTTAATCACCAATGAAACTGAAAAGATCTCACCATTACGCACCAGTTAGTACAACACAAGATAGCAAATGCAGATTAATAACTGCAATTATTGCCACTTCTATTCAATTAAAAGAATTGACATATTAAAATCACAGTTTATTAATTTTTTGCTGGTTCATCAGTTAATTGTCACAAATTTATTTTAGCTCAAATCATTTTTTATGTGTTCAGTGTGATTAAAGAAGTTATGTTTCTGGTAGTTTGATGATGGCAGAGAAGACTATGTGTGGTCAGAAGAAGATAAATTAGACAAACACAACTTAAGCTCCTTCATCAAGGAAAACAGCCTGGAGCTCATCATCCCATTCAACCCCGAGGTAAAGCATTCAGGCTTATCAACATGATTAGAAGTACAAATTTGAATCTATAATAAAAATATTCATTCTATGTTTTCAGGTAGCAGACAAGATCTTTGCTTCTCGCATCCGCCTGCATAGCCTGCTGTTCATCAACTCCACAGTGCAGGGTCAGCTGGAGCTGGTGGAGGAGGCCAAGGCTGTTGCCAAGAAGTTTAAGGGCAAGGTAAGAGCTGGGCTCTGTCTATATGCCGACATTTATCGGTTTGCCTTGGAGTCTGGAAACTGGACTACTTTGTTGAGACAAAGGAATAAGCCCACAACATGAAACTGCTTGTTTTAAGACAGATCTTCAGCAGTTAGTAACAGTATTACATAAAACTGACTCTTTTTTTTAGCTTTCCATCATGTTATAATGTTATTCCATCATCAAAAACATAACTGCAGTGTTGCTTAGATTCTTTCATGCATGTTTGAGAAATCCTTTAGGCTAGACTTCAGACTAGCCAACAGCAATTTGTAAACACCTGGTGGAACTGTGTATGTGCTGAACTCATTATATAAGCTACTTCTCCATGCAGTGCTGGTAAAAACATTGTGAAAGGGTTAATAGAGAAGCCGTGTTCTGATGACTTCCTGAAGGTGGAATTTCAGAAAGAGCAGGAGTTTTTAAAGAGACAGAGAACCAATTTTAAGGTGTTAAATTACAAAGTAAAATTTTTTTCAATTCATATTTGATATTACAGCCTTTTTATAACATCCAAAGGTAACATTGTTACTTGATTGTGCTATAAAATGGCACTATGTGCCTGGAAAACACATTACACTGACAAAAACAGAACTTTCTGTGTGTGTTATCTAGATGCTGTTTGTTCTGATTGATGTGACACAGGCCCTGTCACATGTGCTAAATTATTTTGGAGTGTCAGAAAGCGACGCACCTACTGCAAGGATCATCCACATGGAAACACAGAAGAAGTTCAGTATTCCCTCTGGAGCTCTAACAGCAGATTCCCTGTGGCTGCTGTGTCAGGAAGTTGTTGATGGCATTGCAATGGTAAAACAGATGCTCACCCACTTATTAAATGCAGTTACTCACCCATATTAAATCCAGTCACTTGTCTTGTCACTATATGCTGCAGCCATACTATCGTACTGAAGAAATCCCAGAGGACTGGGACAAAGAACCAGTCAAAGTCCTGGTGGGCAAGAATTTTAAATCCGTGGCTCTGGACCCGGCCAAAAACGTCTTTATTGAGTTTTGTGAGTTAATTTGTACCATATCAGCATTTTTATCATTATTTTACTAACTGCTCAAAACAGTTGGTTCAAATTACAAATGAACATACTTCTGTTGTTCATATATGATTAATTTTCATCTTCAATATGATGAAGAGAAAATTAAATACTTGTCAATTTAACTCATTCACAATTATGCAAGCATTCATAAACTCTTAATTGATCTATGTGATGAAGGTCAAGGTCAGATTTATTCATGTTGCATATTTGCAAACAACCAAGTGCTGTACACAAACAGTAGGTAGAAATACTGTACACAACAATAAGGATAGACAAACACAACACATAAACAGATGTAGTAAGTAAAATATGCAAATAGATACAAATACAAGTAATAGATACAAATACAAATACCATTAATAATTAACAATAAATATCTCTGATAATATCAACCTTTCTAACTTTATATCTGATGTTTCATTTAGTTTTATTTTATTTCATATGTAAGTTAATATTACATTTTATGTTTTATTTTACAACTTCTTTCAGTGCCCTTCCCTCCCCAGAATTGAAACACTATTGCAAATCTGTTCATATTTAATAACTTATCTGTACAAACCACTGGCTCCAGCATTGTATAACCTTATTATCAAAACCTCGAAATAATTTCCAAAATCAGTTTATTAAGTGAATCAGTAACATTTAATCAAGACTACTCAGTTTGAGAGAGAAAAAGTGCAAATCATTCAATGGGATGTGCATTTTTAGATTTAATACAGTAAAACTTTTTACAGCTGTGAGCATTGGTTATGTACAGCTTCAGTTTAGTTTTTCACAAGGAAAATAGTTTTTAACATTTATTGTGTAAACATTTGCAGCAGTGTTGCTTATATCCCAGCTTGTCAGATGAGAAGAGATGAATTGTGCATAACATTTTCCATTAACAGTAAAAATAGGTTTCGTCTATTTCCTGGCCTTTTTCTGCGAGCTACATTTCTTGCTTATGATGGAGTATAAGGGTCGGGCTCTGAGTTTTTGATTTGTGTCTTAAATACAAGTAAAGTTGTACAAAATGAAAGTCATAATTTTATAACTTTCCATCATACTGCGCTAAATTGCGGAATACGGAGTAAATACTAAATGTTTTAGCACATCACCAGCAAATTTTCAGCCCCTTTGAAACGATTGTTTGAGCAACTTTTTATTTAATAGATAGAACCAGACTTGCTGAGAGGGTCACGTTATATCATTCTATCGAAGCTTTTTAATTTAACAACTTTCTTCCAGCAATGTTACATCTTTATTTTGCCAATATTTAAATTATTCAGACTTGGTTCTTGTAGTATTATGACTGTATTCTTGTATTTGAAAATAAAAATCTCTTAGCCTGGCCATAACTCCGTCATTCTTGCTTTACTGACCTCTGCTGCCGTTTTACTTTTCACTGTCAAACTCCATCTCTCCTCTATGACGGTAGTTATATTTCAAAAACATCACCACTTGTATCCCCCGACCCTCTGCTCAGTTTACAACGTTGATGTGTAGCTACTTCTACTGGCTTGAACAGGCAGCCTGTTGATTAGTTACGCCCCGCTATTTGAGTACTGCTCTAAAGCAACACACTATGGTTTTAAGTGCTTTGCTTTGCAGTAGTTAGATTGCATACAGGTGTCATCTTCACAACATGCAGACTCCAATAAAAGATTTTGTTGGAGTTGTTGCATTTTTTCCCTTATTTCTGGAAAATTAAGTGGAACTTTTCAACATTACTCAGAATATTTTGTCCATCCATCCATCCACCCATCTCTCTCTGGTGGGATGCATTGGGAATTAGAATTCTGGAAGCAAAAAATTTACCATCCTCACAAGGTTGCATCAAAATTGTTGCTGAGTCAGAACTTGTGTTGATATTTGGCTCATGTAATTACTAATAATTTGATCAATAATTTATTATTGATTAAATTGTTAATAAAATCTAAGTTATTTAGTTAAATCAGGGCACCATCTAGAATTTCTGGAATAATAAGCCAAACTCAGTCTCTGGTGAAGGAATGAATTCAGACCACTGGCAGAAGAAACTCTTCGCACAAGAAGGCATGATCACTGACACATTCATTTCGAATCAAGTCTGAGAGTTTATTATTAAAGTAGCCCAACTTCACAGCTGAATTATTCCTCTTTCTTTAACTACTAGTATGCAATCTAACTACTGATAAGACAAATGAATATATTGAATAATAAAATGAGAACTCAGATTAATGAGAGAACTATGACAACATGAAAGGGAATATTGAAAAATAACTTCCAACTAATTAACTGATTAAACAAGAAAAGAAAGGGAAAATCCCTTTTGCAGAACCATGAATGCAGCACAACAGTGTTGTAGGACAGAGTTACCCCTTTCCTCTGGCCAAGGAAGATTAAGATCAGATCAAAAGGGAAGGAAGTCAGGTTACTACCCAGACCCAGAGTGGCTCACCACTTTGAGACAAAGAGTGGTAAAACTCCACCAGTTGAGGGCTTACATTTAGACTGCACAAAGAAGATATGGTTTTAGGCGACCACAAAGTAGATATGAATTTGAAATCAAGGAAAGAAGAGAACAAGAGGGAGAAGAGAGTGGCTGAAAGTGAGATAATGAATTCTAGTCATGCTAGCAACAACATAATGTAAGAATATCACAGCATATAATAAGATAATAATACTTTATTGATCCTCTTAGGGGGAACATTTGTTTGTCCTAGCATAGTACACAAAATAATAATAAAAAAATAAAAATTAAAATAAAGTAATAACAATAAATATACAACAATAATAAATAACAATGAGCAGTGATAGTCCTAAGGACACACATATTGCTCAGTACATTACTAAATATGTATTCAACATGTAAAGCACACAGCTCTAGAGACTATCTATGAATTATAAAGTCTGATAGCCTCCGGCAGAAAAGACTTGCTGCAGCGTTCTTTAGCACATCTGGCCTGTAGTAATCTTTGGCTAGCTCTGCTCCTCAGGCTGTCCACCACACTGAGCTGTCCTTGATAGCTCTGATCTTCTTCAGCTTTCTGTCTCTCTTTATCTCTTCCAGTGGAGCCAGCTTGATCTCCACAACTGACCTCCATTAATCAGCACAACACTAATCAAGCATGCAACAGAAAAGAGATTAAAACACCTATTTCAGCCTAGATAATAATCACTCAGTTGATAGTCAGTCAGGTCAAAGCAATGTCCAAAACTCCAAAAATCGTTGGAACAGGAAACAACTTGTTCTCTTCCAGCAGAAGGCGTATGGTTGGCTGACATCCCAGGTAAGTTTTCAGCAGAATCTCTGGTACTTTGAGATGGAAAAACCAAGGAAAATATCGTTTTCTTGGAAAAATGGAGAGGCTGTCACAGCCCTCTGCAGGCAGATGCATCACGTCTCTATGCGCAGAAATGCAGGGTACACAGACCACTTTCTGATCCACTGAACACTTCAAAGGTTCTGAAATAAATTGTCTTCCTGGCCAGCACGTTAGAAGAAAAGGTCCTGTGTCTCAGTTGAATGCTGACTACAAAGACAAAAGCAAGATTCAGATCTTATTTTTTGAGGTGAGATCAGTTCTTATCTGATCACCTCCAAGTTTTATTGCAATAGATTGGGTCGGCAGTGATGTCTCCAGTACAAAAGATTTCTTAGGAATTAGATCTGATCAGTTTGTGACCAGTAAAGAATCCCTACAGATGTTAATAGATCATCTGAACTGACTGAGAGTTTTTGAAGGGTATTTTTTCTTAAACAAATAACCTCAAATATTTAAAAGAGAATGTTGCAGTGATTGAATATTATAAATTTTTATTATTTCTGCAGTTGCCTTAGTTTTCCTTACATCTTGTCTCTGTTTGTGTAGATGCTCCATGGTGTGGACACTGCAAAGAACTGGCTCCAATTTGGGACCAGCTGGGAGAGAAATATGCTGATCATGAAAACATCATCATAGCCAAGATGGACGCCACAGCCAATGAAGTGGAGTCGCTTGTCATTTCAGGATTTCCAACCATCAAATATTACCCAGCTGAAGGCAAAGAGGTAGAAACGCTCAGCTCACCACAGAGATGCAAAAGCCATAAAAAAAAATTTACCGTTTCATTTTGCTGTTTTCACTCAGGTGGTCGACTACACTGGGAACCGAGATCTGGAGACATTTAGCAAGTTTCTGGATAGTGGAGGAGTTTTACCACAGGAAGAAAGTGGCGATGATGATGATTATGATGATGGTGAGGAGAGCTCAGATGCTAAAGAAGAAGACAGCACTGGTGATCAAAGCAAGGTTTGCTATTATTTCATTACCTCTTAGCCATTATTACTCATATTTAAAGCTGCAATCAAACCTTTCTCTTTCCTCTCTGTTCTCAGGAAGTAAACGAGTCTGCAGAAATTTCTGAAAACAAGACATCTAAAGACGAACTGTAATCGTGCTAAACGCATATTAATATCAAGCTATCTTCTTCCAGTTTTCTTAGTAAAAGTTATACAACGTATGAATCATTGTCTCTGTACTGAGAATTATAATGAGTGTTTAAGCTCTCAGTTTGCTACGTGTAAAACTATTTGATTCTTAAAATGATACATTTTGATTTGACAACTTGAGGATGAAGAATAAAGATGTATTAAGGAAAGAAACAAAATTATTTAGTCTTCCTTGACAAATAAAAGAAGAGCAGAAAAGCTGGTGGTAGCTGGAAAAATCTTGAGACAGAACAGAAGTTTCAAAGCATACAATCAGGGCTGCAATGGAACTGTTAAATGAAAACATTTTCATATGAGGATGGTCTGTTTAAAGTCCAGGCTTAAATTTAATTAAAGCCCTGGTAAGATTTTAGAGTTGATGTTCACAGACACTGCCAATCTAATGTGACTGAGCTGAAGCCATTCTGCAATGACGAATGGACAAAAAAAAAGATTGTTTCAATGAATGCAAAGTTGGTAGAGAGACACCCCTCCCCCTTTCTTTGGTTGAGATTTTGAAAAATATGTGAACAAATATGTAAACACAGGGTGACAGGAGGAAAATGTCCTTTCAGCGACAACAAGATGAAGGCCAAGTTTTCGGATTACAGCTCAGAATCAGAATGTGATCAGCTGAATGATGATTCGTCTTTGTGTTCAGTGACACATCCATGAGTCACAACGCTGCAATTTATTTTACAAGATTTCAGCATTCTTTGAGTTCTCTCAGCATGCCTGACAGCTGAAACTTTACACAATAAGGGCAAACTAATTGCTTTTCATTATCTAATAGCTTCTGTTCCATGAAAACCCCCCAAAAGAAAGATCCAAAACACAGCAAAGAAATAACATAACAGTGCCAACAATATTACAAATTTTGCAGGATTTAGGTGAAGAAAATATTAAATTGGAAGTTTTAAATTAAAATCCAAACACATTTGTTATGTTCAACCAACAATTCTTAAAGTGGATAGTAGTTCTAAATTCTACATACTTCGAAGAGGCTGAAATACGACATATCTGTAAGATGAAAACGATGAACTATATTTGTGGAATTTGATGAAAGAATGATCTTAAACAAAGGTCAGTGTCAATCACTAACAAATTCTTTTCCAACACACAAAGAACAGTTTTATGAACAAACACACATCTGCTGTATTTTCCTGCCTATATTTGCCTATGTGCCTCTACAGGCCCGTGCAGAGACCACTGAAAGGGCAGGTGCTCAAAAAAAAAAAAAAGGGCACATCTAACCGCATTCTAGGAAAGACTATTAACAAAACCACACAGCTTTCAGAGCTTAATAAAAATGATAAATTACAAAATTGTGAGACATACAATATAAGCTAAGGAAAAACTCTATATGGAGCATAACACTATGCATATGTTAGATATTTTATTAGTAATTTCTTTCTGCAGGTCTATTTTGTTATAGGAAAGTATTGCAATATTCAAACCCGCAATTTAGCAAAATATGTAAATCAGAGCTGATGGTTTAGCTCCGATTTACATATTTTGTCTTTACAGAATTACACTATTAAAAATATAAACAAGGGCACAATACAACCTTTTAGTGTACTGTAATTTATATATATAAAAAAGAGCTGCCTGTTTGCTGCACTTACATTGGAAATGAAGATTCAGGAAAGCAGAGCTGCATCAAACTTTAACGTGGAACTGCAGAAAAAAAAAAGCACAAATTGAATTGTTAATGCATGTCACCATGAGAAAAGCCTACTGAGACTTACTGCCTACCAAAATGTATGCCTATATCTCTATTTGTGTCTTAGTGTATTTTGTAAGTACCTATATACATTTTCTTCAATCTTTCCTCTTCTTTTTTTCTTCTCAGTTTCTCTTTTTTTTCTTCATTGTCTCATCTTCTCTGTGTTGAGTGGAGGCCGATGTCTCTTATTTATTTCAGTCTCTTTTTTCCCCCAAACTGAATCTAAGATTATTATCCAAAATCTTATTTTCCTTCATGGTGATTTAACTGTTTAAAAACAAACTTCCAACTTTTAAGCATTTTTGTTATTTTTGTTCTCTTCTGTTCACAGCAGCAGTTTTCTGTTGGTCATGTCTCGAAAAATGTCAATAACCTCACTGTGAATGATTGAAGGTCTGACAACCTATCCTCCTTGCATAAGCTGCATAGTTTTGTTTTCACTAGCTTCAGTTTTGAGAAGGAACGCTCAACGGTTGCTGTAGACACTGGTAAGGTGGCGTATGTTTTCAATAGTCCAGTCAGGTTGGGAAAAACCAGATCAGCATTGTTTTCTTTGATGACAGACAGCATTGATGACACACTGTAAGATGAAAACTCCAAATATGAATTGTGAAAAACCTTCAGCTCTGTCTTCAATTTTTCTTGGTCATCAATTTCATAAAACTGGCAGAGCATCTTTAGAGCTTGAAGTGCTTTTGGAGGAACTGTTGCATTGGTCCAGTTTTCTGGGACAGTAAGGCAGTGGAGGGCATTTAATATTTCCCAGGTAGCATTATCTACTCCCTTAAACCGTTTCTGAAGCTCTTGTGTAATGGAGTCTACAAAAACATAATATACCTGTGCACGGTAGGACTCCTTCAAGGTATGGAAAACATGGTCATCAGAAGCGCCTGTACCAACCGCAGTAAACTTTGCTGGCACTTTCCTCTTCCTTCTGTGTCCACTGACTTCTTCAGTGGGGTCAAGCCCCACAGCTGCAGCCTTTTCTGTGGCTTTCTTATACATTTCCTCAAATTCTTCTTCTGATCTGCAATGCTCCAGTGTCTGTAGTACCCCTTCAACAATTTTGTAGGCTGTAGCCAGGTCCATATCTTTCTGCTGTAACGCATCTGATGCAACTGCAGTTACTTGGAAGATGGGGCAAGTAATTTCCAGACATAAGAAGAATTCAAAATTGATGTTCTTCAAAAGGATTGCTGCGTCACCTGCTGATGGATCAGGGGGGCTTTCCTGAGTCATATTCTCTAAGAACTTCATAACAGCTGGAAGGACCTTCTTGAGAGACTTCAGGGCTCTTTCTTGGCAGGCCCAACGAGTGTCAGACAACTTTTGCAGTTCAACTGGGCGCTGATGTGGTTGCATTCCTTTCTGAACCTCAATAAATGCAGTATGTCTTTTTGATGAGTTCCCAATGAAAGCGTAAAGTTTTTCAACCAAGTTGAAAAATGTGACAAAACATATATTTGATTTGGCACTTTCAACTAACACCAAATTAAGACAGTGTGCCTGACAGTGGACATACAAAGCCTTGGGATTGTGCCTGAGAATTCTTGCCTGAAGTCCCTTGTAGTGTCCTCTCATGTTAGCTGCTCCATCGTATCCCTGACCTCTGATGTTATCCATTTTTAGATTGTTTTCCTTCAGTACGTCCAGAACCAGATTTTCAAGGGCTTCTCCACTTGTGGGCTGAATGTTGCACACCTGAATAAATCGCTCCTTAATCTGCATATTGTGCATGTATCTGACCACAAATGACACTTGTTCCACGTGTGAAACATCTGTGGTTTCGTCAATAAGAATGGAATACTTTCTTCTATTTCAGTTTTGATTGCATGTCTTACTGTTATACCTAATGCTTTTATTATGTCATTTTGTGTTCTGTTTGATAGTAGTGAGACCAGTGGTCTTTTGTTACTGTCCAGCGTTTCTTTCAATCTATCAAGGTGCAATTTAATGACACTATCATACTTGCCGAATAACTCGACAAGCTCTAAAAAGTTGCCTCGATTTAGGCTTCCTGAAGTCTCATCATCTCCTCTAAATGACATGCCCTGTCTTGCCAGATAAAGTGTAATGGAAATCAACCGAGATAAAATTTCTCTGTTCCTCTGCTTTTCTTTGTCTTTTGCAGCTTGTGATTGAAGGTTACCTGTTTCCAAAACTGCCTCCAGGGATTTTTTCTGAAAAGTGTTCCACTTTACCATAGCACACATATGGGACTCTGATCCACTGTGCTCTTTAATTTTCTGTAATGCTTTGTTCCATCTGTTTAATCCTATTGTCTTCCATGATTTGCGGAACACGTGCTTTTCTTCATTCAAAAAAACACGACAGCTAAAACAAAACATGGAATTTAAACTGGGAGAATACGCCAGCCATGGGTTACTCTTATACCATTTATTCTGACAAGACCTTCCTTCTTCATTTTTAGGAAATGACAGCTCTGGTTGGCATGTGTTGCAGGTCTCGGGTGGAGGGACAGGCAAACAGATGCAGATAACCTGTTTTAACAGGAAAAGAACAAATGAGCCACAGGAGACGGTGTTGCTGTGCTGGTAGCTCTCATCCGAATTTAATCCAAATTATAACAATAAAGTCATCATACAACCCTGAAAATTGTGACTATACATTCACACATCCACTAGTTCCTCTATAACACAACACCAGCTTATTACTTTATCAGGAATTGTAAATAAATGCACCTTACAGGCGGTTATATAGAACATACGCATTCTTCGCGTACCATCTGAGGAAATCCTCCGAGCAGCTAACCGAGAGCTTATTAGCAAACCGCATAATGACGACATAAAATAACACAAACCAAATACACAGGGGACCAACGTCGCGACACTTAGTAGAACGACCATGTTTATTACGTAACAGTTTTCAGTTTAGACCCGGACCAACCTGTTTTAACAGGAAAAGAACAAATGAGCCACAGGAGACGGTGTTGCTGTGCTGGTAGCTCTCATCCGAATGGAAGGGAGCTTCCTCGACACCGCAATGATGCACCGTCAGTCCCGCAAGAGCCCGCTTCTGCCATCTAGCGGCGCACCCGTGTTACTGCGTGACATTGCTCCCCAAAACCTCAAAACAACTAAGATCACAATTTAATCCACCAAATGTGACCACACTTTGTGGGGGTCACACATGGTCCTTGGTTTACACAATTTTGGATAAATGCTTCATCATATTTTATGTTGAATTGCAAGACATGTGCTGGGTCATTTGGGTGTGGAAGGTCCATTAAAAATACGAATGGCTTCTCTCTGACTTGTTGCTCTGCATTTTCATCCATAGTGTTTATTTCTGACTGTTGTCCCTCTCCTTGCCTGTCTTCCTGTGTTGACTGCATTTCTGTGTCTTTGATTTCTGACTGTTGTCCCTCTCCTTGCCTGTCTTCCTGTGTTGCTGACTGCATTTTTGTCTCCTCCTCTGATCTATCACTTTCCTTCTGTCCATCTGGGAGCAAGAAACAAACTAATCATTATTCTACACCTAAATTTAGTACATCTTAGCATAAGAAAAACACAACAGATGCCCTGTAATATTAAATATATTGTTCACTACCAAAAGTTACATGTTGATAATGTTAAGAACATTTTTTTTTTGTTCGTACCTGCAGTACTCGTTCTGACCCAGTCGGTCAACAATCCACTACCTTTTGCTGCATCTATCAATTCTTTTCTTTTTTGTTTCTGCCGTCTTTCTTTACGTGGCATCTTTGAACTGAAAAAAGCAAAACATAATGAATTATGATAAGAACACTGTATTAACCACACTACCAATTATTTACCTTTGTGTTTAAACCAATATGTTTTTCAGTCCTTAGCACAACATAATATTAATTTCAGAGAAAAGGAGGCCTCTGCTGTGGAGCTCAATATGTTTCACAATTATTCTATTAAAAATATAATAATAACCTCAATTAAATAAAATACAATTGTGATCAATACATTTTGAATTGAAACAATTTTTAAACAAAAGTTTTGCTTAAAATTTTTTTTTTTTAAATTAAAATCAGAGATTTATGTCTCAAAGTGAGAAAAATTATTTGTGAACAAACTTATTTGCTCATGTCATAAATCTTTTCTTGCTATTGTAAGTTTTTGTTTATGATTCAAAGTTTTGCTTGCTTCTCACATGACGTCGTGGGCAGGGCCGAAAATTGCAACAAAAGAATTCTGATGTGTGCAAATAAAAGTTTGTTTTGCAAAGAACTTTTTAAGTTAACAAGACAAAATTTAGTTATTTAATTAAAAAAATTAAAATAAAACTTTTTGTTTAAAAAAAATAAATCATTATAATTCAAGCAGTTTTGTAAATTCTATTCCCCTTCAAGATACATTAACCTAATGCCAGAATAAATGCAATTAATATACATTATGCAGCAAAGGAAATTAGATAATCGGACATATATTCATCATAGAGAGATGATCGGTTTTGGATCGTTGATGTGGCCCCATCAGCTATAATGAAGAATGACCGCTATCATTAGCGATACAGGGAAGAAGCTTTTTAGTTATCTTGCTTTGCTACCAAACTCGTTAGCTAACAGCTAGCTAATAGGACAACAACAACAGCCTAATGTCTGTATGATAAAATACTGAATCGATAGATAAGAACAGTTTTTCCTTACTTTTCCTTCCTTCCTCCTCCACATTGAGCTCCGCAGTAAGCTACTGCGCAGTCTCACTGACTGAGCGGGAGGCAGCTGCGTCATCACGGACAAAAGGTCAAAGGTAACAAGGTGACCCGAAGGGCTTATTATGTTGTTTTTCTTTAAATAAAAACAACAACAACAAAAAATAATAATTTTAGTACATATCAGAGGAGGGCTTGGGAAATTAACTTTAAAAAAAAAAAAAATTGGACCAAAAGGGCACTTTAGGGCAAGGAGCAAAAAGGGCAGGTGCTCAAGCACCCCCAGCCCCCCCCCCTCTGCACGTGCCTGTGCCTCTATATATAGAGTGAGTGGGTGAGGTCTACAGGTGGGAGGCCAGAGCTGTGAGGAGAGCGAACGCGGAAGTTGGTTGGGTGTGAAAAGGGGACAATTGAACACAACAAACAAAGAAGGCGGTAGGAGCTGATTTGGTGGATCACATAAGCTGTGCATTGACTGTAGTAGCATGGCTTCTACATCAGGAGGAAATAGTGGAAAGGAAATGAAGTGGATGATATCGAGGTCAGCAAAAATGAAAGGAGCAATCAGAAAGAGGCATGAAAGGGCAAGAAGTTGGTCGGATGAAAGTGAGCCAGGAGCGGAAGGAAGTAAAAGGACAAAAATAAATCAAAGAGTGAGTTCACGGGAACAAGATAACAGTAAATCAGAAGTGGAATACAAAGTTGTGGTGGAATTTCAGCAAGAAAAGGGTTATATTCATCCGATAAAGATAACCAAAGCAATAGAGGAAGAGATAGGGAAAATTAAAATGGCCAGAATCATGAACAACAGAAAAGTGATAATTCAAGCTATCAGTGAGGCACAACAACAGAAGATAATCAAAATGAAAACTTTGATGGGAGAAAGAATTAAATCATATATACCAGGTTATATGGCAAGGTTGAGAGGAGTAATTTCAGGAGTTCCACTTGAAATGACAATGGAGGAGGTGAAGAATGAAATCAAAGGAGGGAAGATAACAAATGCCATCAGGATTAAAAGTAGAAGAGAAGGGGAACTCAAAGATACTATGGCTGTGATAATACAGTTTGAAAACAAAATGTCAGAAAATATTCAGCTAGGATTCATGAACTATAAAGTTAGAGAGTACATCCCGAAACCGCTCAGATGTTTTACCTGTCAAAGAATGGGACACATTGCAAAAGAGTGTAAGGGAAAAATTAGATGTGTAAGATGTGGAGTTCCACATGAATTTGGAAAGTGTGACTAAGATGCTAAAATCAAATGCTGTAACTGTGGAGGTGATCACAGTGCAGCCTATGGTGGATGTATAGTTCAAAGGGAAGCTAAAGAAGCCCAGAAAATCAAGATAACAGAAAAAGTTTCATATGCAGAAGCATTAAAAAGAGTAAAGAAAGATAGTACAAGAGGAATGAGGCTGGGAGAAACAGATCAAAGTTACACTTCTCGGAACAAAAATGAAGAACAGAGACAAATACTAATGCCAACAACAAATACGTATAATACATGTGTGCATAAATGTAAAGTAGAGGAAAATACAATGATCGTGAAAAAAGAAAACTTTGTAGCATTTATATGTCATATATTATTAATGTTACAGTCCAAATGAAGAAGAAAAGTGATAAAATAAAAGCAATAGTAACAGCAGCAGGGAAGTTCCTAGATATGAAAGAAATTCAAGCAGATCAGATTCATACCATTTTGAGTGCCACTGAAATAACAGAAAATGGTCAGGATTAGGATACAAGATATGCATACAAGAAACATGGTTAAATTCAAATTTAGATTTTAAAATTCCTGGATATAACATAGAAAGACAGGATAGAAGTAATGGTAGTGGAGGAGGATGTGCCATCTTAATTAAGGAAGGAATTGCTTATAAGAACAACTCATTAAATAAAAAATTAGAATGTGTTAATATAGAAATATTTAATTTAAGGAAATATGGAAATATTAAAATTATAAATTATTATAATCCATGTAAAAATCTTGATAGTGAAATATTTAAGGAAATAGGGAAAATACATAGAAGAGAAGTTTGGTGTGGAGATTTTAATGCTCACAATAGTCTATGGGGCAGCAAGAAGACAGATCATAATGGTGAAATAGTGGAAGAATTAATGGATGAAAGGTCATTAGTTTGTCTTAATAATGGAAAAGGTACAAGAGTAAATATACATAAAAATACAGTTTCATGTCTGGATATTACATTAATATCAGACTGTCTTGTTAATGCATGTGAATGGGATGTTAATTGGGAGTCTACAATAGGGAGTGATCATTTTCCAGTAAGTACAATAATTGATGACAATATAAATAGACAAGAAGAGTTAACATTAATAAGATGGGGCTTTAATAAAGCTAATTGGTTTAAATTTAAAACAAAATGTGAAGAAACAAGTCATGTAGTAACATTAAAAGGTAATATTGAAGAATGTACAAATCAAATAACAGAACATATCTTAAATGCTGCAAATTATAGTATACCAAAAATAAAAGTGAAAGGTCAGAAGAAAGTAGTTCCTTGGTGGAATAATGAATGTAGTAAAACAATTAAAGATCGTAATAAAGCTTTTAAAATGTTACAGAAAAATTTAACAATTGAAAACCTTATTGATTATAAAAGGAAAAGAGCAAAGGCTCGGAAAACTATAAAGGATGCAAAAAAGAAAACATGGAGAGATTATTGTTCATCAATAGGTTCAGAAATAAATTTAAAGAATGTTTGGTTAATGTTTAGAAAAATGATGGGGAAAAAGAATAATGTTAATATTCCATCCTTAGTTAGAGGACAGGAGGTTTTGGTTTTAAATAAAGATAAGGCAGCGTTGTTAGGTGAGACATTCGCGGCTGTTCATAGTGGTGATCAGTTGACAGATACTCATAGAAGGCAGATGATTCAAAAAATTGGAAATCATAAAAATTCACTAGAAAAATATCAAAAATATATGTCAACATTAGATATGA
Source organism: Xiphophorus couchianus (assembly GCF_001444195.1). Lineage (NCBI taxonomy): Eukaryota > Metazoa > Chordata > Actinopteri > Cyprinodontiformes > Poeciliidae > Xiphophorus > Xiphophorus couchianus. Next base: position 40,631,358 of record NC_040232.1, read on the forward strand.
ATATAACCATGAAAGAAATAAAAACAGTATTGAAAGGGACAGGATATTCAGCTCCAGGGGAGGATCAATTATGTTATGCTATGTTTCAACAGATGCCGGAAGTAACACTGAAATTAATATTAAAATTATTTAATAAAATATGGAAAGAAGGATCGATACCAAATAGTTGGAAAAGGGCAATAATATTACCATTTAATAAGCCAGGTAAAGATCCTACCTGTCCAAATAATTACAGACCAATTGCTCTAACTTCTCATTTCAGTAAATGGATGGAGAAAATAATAGTAAATAGACTAGGATACTTTCTTGAGAAGAATAATCTAATTAATGGATATCAATGTGGATTCAGAACAGGAAGATCAACAATGGATGCTCTAACTAGAGTCAGTAATGAAATAGAGAAAGCTTTAAAAATGAAGGAACTAATGATTATAGTATTTTTTGATATAGAAAAAGCGTATGACTCACTATGGAAAGAAGGATTACTTATAAAAATGAAACAGATGGGAATAGGTGGGAGAATGTATAATTGGATAGCAAATTTTCTGCTAGATAGAAAAATAAGAGTAAAAATTGGGAATGATTATTCAAAAGAATTTAATGTTGAAAATGGAATACCTCAAGGTAGTGTAATTAGTCCAATTTTATTTAATATTATGATCAATGATATTTTCTATGATACTGATAAATGTATAAAATCTGCACTATATGCAGATGATGGGGTCATATGGATGAAGGGGAAAAATATTAAATATGTGGTAGGAAATATTAAAAAAGCAATTAGTAAAGTAGAAAAATGGTCTTATGAATGGGGTTTTAAATTATCAGCAAGCAAGTCTTGTTATATGGTTGTCACAAAGAAGAGAAATATTAATATAGAAACAATAACATTATATGGACAAACGTTAGAAAGAGTAACAGAATATAAATATCTAGGTTTATGGTTGGATAGTTCTTATTCATGGAAAACTCATTCAGATAACTTAGAAACCAAGTGTAAAAAAGTTATTAATCTATTAAAGGCTGTGGCTGGAAATAATTGGGGTGCAGATAGACAGTCATTATTAAGCATATACAGGGCTCTCATTAGATCAATAATAGATTATGGCAGTATAATATATGGAGCAGCAGCTAAAACATCATTACAAAAAATAGAAAGATTACAGTGTAGGGCTTTACGTATATGTACAGGAGCAGTAAAAACAACACCTATTAATGCTCTTTTAATTGAAACTGGGGAAACTCCACTGGAAATGAGGAGAATTAAATTAGCTTTAGCATATTGGATGAAAGTTAAAAGTAATAAAGATGATAATGTGAATTCAATTATTTTACAGAATTGTTGGGAATATTTGAAGTTCCAAAGTAATGGATTTGGATGGATGGTTAGGAAATGGATTAAAATGTATAGATTAGAGGACAAGGAAATAGCTCATTTTAATCCAATTAGCGTTATTCCTTCATGGTTAATACCAGAGGTTAATGTAGATTTGAAAATTAATACAATGAAAAATGATTGGAATTTAAATGAAATAGGGATCAAGACTGATATTTATTTAAGAAATACATATAACAATTATCTTAAAATTTATACAGATGGTTCTAAGAATTTAAAAGGATATGTGGGAATAGGAATATATATATCAGAGTTCAAAACATTTATTTCTAAAAGAATATCAGATCAATTGTCAGTTTTTACAGCAGAAATGGTGGCAGTTATACTAAGCTTGCAATGGGTTGAGGAGGTCCGACCAGACAGGGTGGTGGTGTGCACAGATTCCAAAGCAGTAGTAGAAAGTATTAAGGGAGAAGGAAACGATAGAAAAGATTTAGTATTAGAAATTCATCATATTTTATTTAGATTATATAGGGGTGGCATTGATGTTTGGTTTTGTTGGGTGCCAGCACATGAAGGAGTAAAAGGCAATGAAAAGGCAGATAAATTAGCTAAAAGGGCTTTAGACGGGGAAATAACAATTTCAATTCCTTTTGGGAAAGGGGAAGGGAAATCACTTATTAAAAGTAAAGAAATGGAGAAATGGCAAAAAATGTGGAATGAAGATAAGAAAGGAAGAAGATTATATGAAGTACAAAAGTCAGTTCGAATTCGAAGCATTAATGAAAGAAACAGAAGAGAAGAAATAATAATTAGTAGATTAAGAGTAGGTCATACCTACTTAAATGACATGCTTTATACAATAGGGAGGAAAAATAATGATAAATGTGAGAGATGTGGAGAGAAAGAAAATGTAGAACACATATTGATGAACTGTAAGTCATATGAACTCGAAAGGGAAGAATTAAAGAGAATAGTTAGAAATATGGGGCATGAATGGAATCTTAAAGGTATATTAGGAAATGAAGGAAACATAACAGATATTCACAAATTAAGGAAAGCATTGTTTATTTATCTTAAGAATACAAAATTAAAAAATACAATTTAATAGATGTGAAGTAATGCTTCTACACACTCATGTACAGTAGGTGGCGGTATGCACCTTAAAGTTGCTTGTGATCCGCCATAATAGAAAAGAAGAAGAAGAAGAAGGTCTACAGGTGAGCATGTTGTCTCCGCCCAGGAGGAAACCAGGAAGGCTGGTTTCAACATGTAAGTGAAATGTTTCTAATTCCTGAGGGGAAACAGGTTTAAACAGGCTCTAATGTCACGACTCTTATCAGCATGAAATGTATTTCCTTCTACCGGCCAGGCGACCAGTCACTCCTTTGTCTGAGGTAAGGCCACTACTCCTATAAATTCTCTTTCCTCCTGTTTGAAGTCTGGATCACAACCCTGCAGGTGTGTTGTGTTTGAACCTAGTGCTTGTGATGAATGTGAAGGGGCCAGTCAGGATCGAATCAGTGGACAGGCTTGGATGTGTCTTGTTTACAAAAGAATGAAATCCCATGTGAACCGGAGTGACTTGACTACATTCAACAGGTATGTCTAAAGGCTGATTCTGCTGGTTCAGAAGAACATCTGCATAATTTTTGGTTACTTGAATCTCATGGACGGCTAAATAATAAACATTCATTTAATAAAAAGTTATTGAGGAAGAATGTATTTAAAACTTTGAACAAAATGTTTGGCTCGGCTCTTCCTCAACACAGCCGGGTTCTTCTCGGCGAGCGGGCCAGCTGTAAAACGAAACTAACAAGGCGTGTTGACGTCACAGATCACAGAGTTTAATTCATACAAAGCAATGAACAACAAAGCTGCAGAGATACAGAGATATGCATTTCTCATAAAATAACAACACACAAGGAGAGACAAAAAACAAACACGAAACACACAGACAGACAAAGGCGCCCAACGTGGAGAGAAAAAAGATGGCAAAAACTCTCTCTCTCTCTCTCTTTACACTTCGTTTTAAACAAAAGGGGTGTTTCCGTATTTTAATCTATGCAACGAAGGCGTTCCGTTGTTCAACCAATCAGAGACCTGTTTTCGGCCCCAGAAAAACCCCGGAAACTCCCCTATACAGCTCAGAGGTCTGGTTTTTATCTCAGTAAGAGGGCCACTTCGTGCTCATCTCTGTCTGGCACGGGGAGAGGCGCCAAGAAGTCTCTTGCCCCCTATCGGAATGTAAATTTATTACTCTGTCTTCAGCGGGGGAGGAAAAAGCCCTGCTTGTTTAAATGTCTGCTATTGTCAGCTCCCACATGCTCAACAGAAAACTGTTCCAAATAAAAGTGTTGGCTATACCTTTACACATGTTGTAAGTATTTTAGCACTTAAATAATCATTTTCCTTTACAAAGTGCAATTGTTAAACAGAAACCATCTCCAAATCAGTTGAATTTGAATAAACTATCAACATTTTCAAATTACTTCTGCTATGAAGTAACCACAAAAAGTTAAAAAAATTTATTTTTAGGTGATTTTGTTTTGAACATCGTAATTGTACTTGCAGACAAGCTGAATTTTGAAGTGTGAAACTAAAGTCAGTGCTCTTGTGTTTGTGTCCGTTTAAGTCTGTTGGGTTCCTGTTAGGCAGGCTGAGAGCTAATCTCAGCGTTAAAACACACACACCCTCTCATTGTTCAGCAGCGTGGGGGAGGAGCTCCTGCCACATCTCAATCACAGCTCTACATTCAGCAGAGGCTTTACGTTTCAACTGTAAATACCCAAACAGTTCATTAACGTCCTTTTTCTGGTGTCAACATTATGTGCTTGGTCATGTTACATATAAAAAGACAATGATGCAGTGTATAACACAAACTGATTTTGGAGCCATCCAGCGCAGGGCTCTAGTCAGGTCACCTTAGCACACCTCATGAAGCTAAGGATGGAGCCCAATGTCTGCTTTTATCTATTCCTCACTCTGCTCCCCCACCTGATTGGCCTTGATCAATAAGTTTTGGATAAAACATTGTGGTGCCCATAGAACATTGTTTTTCACAGTTAGAGAAGAACATATCATATAACATGAGATGGGATTTATGTGTTTTGTGTAATTGTCTTTAGTCATGCCTCATTTCTTCCTGTTTTATTGTCCCACTCGCTTCAATATTTAAACATAATTGCAATGTATAAATTATAACATGCATTGCTCCTAGGTGAATCCTGAGTTTCTTCAAAAAGGTAAATGTGTGATGCTTTCGATAAAAAATGTCCAACCAGTTTTCTGAAATAATTCAGAGGGACATCTCATGAACCATCAACTAAGAAGCATATAGTGTATAGAACAATGGTGCCCAAAGTCGCTCCTGGAGAACAGGTGAACACCGGCATCCTGCATGTTTTAGTTCTCTCTCTAGTTTACCGCACCTGGATCAAATGATGGCTCATTAGAAGGACTAAGAAGAACATTGACATGTTAAGGAGGTTGTTACTACCACCAGGGAGAGAACTAGAACATGAAGGATGCTGGCCCTCCAGGACCCACTTTGGGCAAAACTGGCATAGAACAACACAGAGAACAACACAATGCTATATATATATATATATATATATATCCACATTGAAAAAAGTTGGAATTAACTAAGCAAATAGGTACGAGCCTCCTATTGGGCGATTATGTTTCAGCTGGCAACAAGTTATTTAACCCCAGATGGTGCAATGAGTTTTTTCTAATTTCTTAAACAACCATATCAAAAAACACAGCCTGTGGTCATGGAAAAGATGTCAATCTGTTTGAGAAGGGTCAAATCATTGGCATGCATCAAGCAGGGGAAATATTTAAGGAGATTGCAGAAACTACTAAATTTGGGTTAAGAATTGTTCAACGCATTATTAAAAACTGGAAACATTGATCCATCATTGTCAAAGAAGAAACATGGCCAGAAATAATCCTGATTGTGATGAAAAATCCTGAATGACAGTGATCGTTCATTTAAATGTTTGGTGAAATCAAATTGAAGAAAAACAACACTAGGACTCCGAGCTATGTTTAATAGTTAAACTGAGGACTTTTTATATATATACAGTATATATATACAGTACAGACCAAAAGTTTGGACACACCTTCTAATTCAATGGGTTTTTTTTATTTTCATGACTATTTATAAGGCAAGAAATCCCACTTATTAACCTGACAGGGCAGGTTGACCTATGAAGTGAAAACCATTTCAGGTGACGACCTCTTGAAGCTCATCAAGAAAATGCAGAGTGTGTGCAAAGCAGTAATCACAGCAAAAGGTTGCTACTTTGAAGAAACTAGAATATAAGGGGTATTTCAGTTGTGTTACACTTTTTTGTTTAGTGCATATTTCCACATGTGTTATTCATAGTTTTGATGCCTTCAGTGTGAATCTACAATGTCAACAGTCATGAAAATAAAGGAAACTCATTGAATTAAAAGGTGTGTCCAAACTTTTGGTCTGTACTGTGTATATATATATATATATATATATATTGTCAAGAAAATCCGAGCTCATCCCACTTCCCCATGCTGGAGATTTTAGTTTAACAGTAATAATAAATAAAGTTATCTTTAAAATGAATCACTCAAGTGACATCAAGGCCCAGCAGTAGACTTAAGTGTCAATAAAGTTAGTTTAACAGTAATAATAAATAAAGTTATCTTTAAAATGAATCACTCAAGTGACATCAAGGCCCAACAGTAGACTTAAGTGTCAATAAAATAAATCTGGTTGTGTGTGTTGTTTTTGTCTCATGCAAACTTTGCTTTAATTCTACTTTTTTCTATCTAATCATAAGAAATCATAGTCAGTCAGAGAGATTCATTAAACAAGAAAAGCAGGTTTCCTGGAAAAAGAGGAAGTTTCCAGCCTGCAGATTTATAAAAATAGCTGAGACTATTTTAAAGCATGAAAGTTTAAAAAAAATTAAATCTAAACATTTTGAGTAATTTGATAAGATTCAAAGTAAAATACTTATATTAATATTGATTTACTTGTAATAATACTTACACTTATATTTGTGAGAACACTTACAAGAAAAACAAGTAACTGTAACTTTGGTATCAAATAATTAGAATAATAGATTATTCTTGGTTTCTTTTCAGAAAAACATCTGTAATAACTCACATTAAGATCATAATAAGAGTAACTAATAAGTTATGGTTATAAAATTATAAATGAATGCTAAATCAGAGAAGCTAAAGAAAATAAATGTGATATAAATGTGATTTTGACATTGAACTTGAAATGGTGTAAAAGGTTGTAAAACTGCAATTAAACATCACTGATATGTTGGAGGTAGATGGTAGGTGAAAGGTGACAGGAAGGGAAAAAGGGGAACTAACAGGAGAGCAGAGATGATCAGCACCTTATATGGAAACAGGAGGTTGAGCAACCCTGAGACATTGGCACAGACATCATGACATGATGTCTCTTAAGACAGTGACGGATATGAGATCATCTGTCTAAGCAGACAGATGAACCCTATATAAGGTGGGTGCAAAAGAGGAACCGTTCGTTGGATCCTCCGGGCAGCTTTGAGCCAAGATCGAGATGGACAAAGAACTCTGCAGCTGAAGAAGAGCCGGGGCCACGGAGCCGGAGACTGTCCTGCACATGGAGACCAACCCGTCTGGCCCACAATCTGTGGCTTCGAATCGCACTTCTCTCATCGGCTGGGTTCTGACCCCAAAGACAAAGATGAAGACAAAGACAAGGAAGAAGAACTGGTGCCTTTTTTCCTGCCAGTACCAAGTCCTGTGTGACCTCAGCATCCATGCGTAGAGGAGGCTCATCAGACCTGCGGAGATCCTGGCCTTCGCCGATCAACATCTTCCTCCTGCTGCCACACCTTCTTCGTCGTCGTGCCAGGTCTGGGGTTCGAGACGCCAAACTCCGTCCGTCTCTCTCAAAGGTTCCTTTTTTAGTTCTCAGTGTCAGCAGTAGGGAAAGATAGACTAGATGACTGATTTTACTTATTTGATTATTTCTGCTACTGAATTAAGCTGTACTGACCCTTGCAAAAATGCCTTACTAATAAAATATTTAGCATAAAGAAAATCTAAAAGATGTTGTGGACATTCAGTTAATGAGTCACCTTAAAGTTCTTTGATGGTTGTAAAATAGCTGTGATGTTTGATTCTGGAGAGGAAGAAGTGGAAAATGTTTTATAGGTTGCTGGTAGTCCATATGTAAAACATCATGCTTGGGACGCGACCGAGTCACTAAAACCTACCTGGTTCAATAACAAATGCAAGTTGCAAAATAGAGAACAAGCGACCGTTAACAGGTGTGCTCTGTGAAACTAGTTGGCTGTAGGCTGCTCAGTCTGGCTAATTCACAGGGGGAAGAAGGGTGGGACACCTGGATGTAGGCCGTCAGATAACCAGGCGAATCGTTTCTCGAAACCAGCTTAAACAGAGTTTACTTCAGTTCTGGACAGGGTAAATCCCAGCAGATTTAGGAAACTCAACGGACCCGTTAGACGGAGAGCTGGTAGCACATCTCCCCTCTCAGAAGAGGAAGTACGAGAGTGAGAGAGTAGAGACAGAAAGGAGGGGGGGGGGGTGTTGCGCAACAACAATATATATATATATATATATATATATATATATATATATAAATTGTGTAATTCTTCAGAGGATCCCAAAACTTACAGCTTTAGACAGCAGAACCCCAATGTTTTATTTACAAGCAGATCCCTGCAGGATATGTTGGCGCCATGCAGCAGTGACAGCTTTCTGACAAACTAACAACCACTGAATGGAAATGATGTTAAAACATACCAGAAAAATAATGACAGGATGTTTTACATTGTTTTGTTTCCTTTACCCTCTGTCTCAGCAGCGACCTGGTTAACTGGATAATTTGCTGATGGAACCACCTTCATATGAGGAAGCCAACAGCCATTGCTCCATTCAGTCTGCAGGACAACATAACCACTCCTCTCCTCCAGCCTATACCTCCACCCAGTCCCCATCTACACCTCCTCCAACGTATGGAGAGGCCGGTAAGACGTCTAACTCCCCGTTATGCCTCAGCTTTTCTCAGTGATCTTAGAGAAACTTTCTATTTTTATAGATGACATTATCAGAGATTCACCAATTAAACGAGCCTTCCTCCTTTAACACTTTTCTTCTTCATGTGATTTAAAAAAGCAGTTTTGGCCAAACCTTTTACAGCAAGGGCTAAAAACAGCAAATGAAACCTTTTCTTTGCAAGTATATATTGTGAAATAAATTTCTTGTACATTTTTTTATCTGCTCAGTAATCAATCAATCAATCAAACCTTTCTATTCAGACACATATATGGTCCTTAATAAACAAAAACAGACAGAACAACATAAAAAGATTAAAAATAAAATAATCATCCATAAATTCCCGAGCCACATCAATCGAAGTGGTTGATGACAGTGGAACTGCCTCTGGCCACCAAGTAGTTCTGTCCACCGTCGTCAGGAGATAGGTAAAACCTCTGGGAGATGGAAGCAGCCCCACTAAGTCCACATGCACATGTTCAAACATCTGTTGCGGAACAGGAAAATGCTCCAGTGGAGCCTTAGTGTGCTGTTGCATCTTGGCACGCTGGCAAGCCAAACAGGAAGCCGCCCATGTCCGTACTTCTTTACAGAGTCCCGGCCACACAAACTTTGCCCCTACCAGTTTAACAGAAGCTTTAACGCCCGGGTGTGAAAGGGAATGAACTGCATCAAAAACCCACCGACACCAACTAATAGGGACCAAAGGTTGAGGTTTGCCAGTCGAGACATCGCAAAGACAGGTTGCCCCACACTCATGAAAGGAGACCTCCTCTAAATGCAAACTGGATTCAGTCGTTTTAAAGGCCAGAATATCCTGGTCGGTCAGTTGGTCTGTGGCCATGGCGAGGTAGTCCACACCTAAATGCACAGAAGCAACAGTCAGTCACCAGATTATTCTTGCCAGCAACATGCTGAATGTCAGTGGTGAACTCTGAAATGGCAGACAAATGCCGTTTCAGAAGCTTTTGCCATAGCAAAAGTGAGAGGCTTGTGGTCAGCAAAAGCAGTAAAGTCCCTGCTCTCCAACATGAAGTAGAAGTGACGTGTTGCCAGAAAAAGGACAAGCAGTTCCCTACTAAAGGTGCTATATTTTTTCTCGGCATCCCGGAGTTTCCTGCTAAAAAAGCGAGGGGTTGCCAGGCACCATCTACCCATTGCTCACAAACTGCCCCAACTGCATAATCAGAGGCATCAGTTGTTAGAGCCACCGGAGCCATTGGAGATGGATGGGTCAAAAGCGCAGCATTAGCCAAGGCCTTTTTGGCATCATCAAATGCCTGCATCCTTTCGGGGGTCCACTCTATCTGCTGGTCCCCTTTTTTGCGTCTAAGTGCTTCATACAAGGGGTGCATGAGGTGAGCTGCCCGTGGGATGAAATGGTTATAAAGGTTTACCATCCCCAAAAACTCCTGCAGGGGTTTCACTGAAGGAGGGCGTGGAAAAGCGGAAACTGCTTCAACCTTTGCAGGTAGGGGACTGCCCCTTGAGAAGACACTTAGTGTCCTAGGAACTCAACAGCTGTACATTGACTGTACATTATATACATAAGCTAAATTATGGAAAATCAGTTCATACATTAAATGTTTTTTAACCATTTTATTGGCGACATACAGACAGGAGGAACATGCTCTCATAGAATGGCAGCCAGTGCAGTTAGTGAGAGGTTACGCAATCCCAGGTGAGGCTCAGCTCGCTGCTGCCTCACCTAGCATTTGAATGGGAAAATGTTAAAATTCAGCGATTTTGAAGAAAAAATCTTTGTATTTTTGGTTAAACTAATGAAAAATAGGTACTTTATAGTACAAAGCAAAGGGTGAAAATAGCTATATAAATGATCATTATATATTATTTTTCTATGATGACAGGTGAGGCTCTGCCTCTCCTGCCTCCCCTGACCGCATATCACTGAAAACCAGTTGCAACTTGTGATGATTCTGGTTTTTTTGGTTTTTTTTTTACAGTTTACCCAAGTGCTTTTCCTGTCTTGACTCCACCCTCTGGGCAAACTGCTGTGGCTACATCATCTGAAAACTCCAGAGTCACAGTCCACCCACTTATACAAAGTACTGAGTTATTTTTTTAAACGCTATTTACTATTGGCTACTAATTTCTTGTACATATTTGGCTCCATGTTTCTTTTCTTCTTGGCAGTTGGTGAACGAGCCTCCAGAGGCAGCAGAGCTCCGACAGTAGTGGTCGTGTCCCAGCCGCAGCCAGTTCCCATCATACTGAACAGTCTGAGAGACTCTCCTGGATTTGTACGCTGTCCTCACTGCCTCGAGCTTGTCACCAGTAACGTTGCGTATGTCGCTGGGAGGACTGCTGTGTGCTCATGTGTCATTATAGCATTAATGGGGTGGGAGCAAAACACACACACGCATGCATGTACACACAGAAGAATTACAGTGTTGAAGCTCAGCAGGCGGATCTAACTGTTCTGTGTTTCAGGTTATTCTGTGGTTTCTGTCTGATTCCACTGTGCATGAGAGGACTGCAAGATGCACATCACTCCTGTCCACAATGTGGCGAGAAACTGTACGTTTATGAAAGATGACATGCTGTCTGGATCCATGAAGCTTCTGGTTTTCTCCATCTGCTCAGGGTCTCGTTAAATATGGTGCAAATTTTGCAAATTAATTTGTCATATGACTGTTCCAAAAACATGCTGCATACACTGCACTTTTTCTGAGCTTTTAACTCAAAATACAGGTAGCTTATCTTTGGCAAGAAGGAAAAGTCACATTTAAGATTCATCACAGCAGGAAAGAAATATCACACCTAAATGAATGCTTGCATTTAGGCCCCAACTTCCTCATGACTCTGCATAGATAAGCATGTAAAAGCAATGACTGGAATGCTTGCCATACATCTCAAACAGCTGATACAGGTTGGTGTGTTAAACATTTTAAGGTATTTTTCATAAGCATTCCTAGATTATTTATAGTTGAAATGCATAGAGTAATAGGTGAACAGTAAGTGTATTTTTGATGTTTTCTATAAATGTTTGAAGTTGTTAAAAGGCTCAAATGAGAAAAGAAGCAGAAGCAGTTTTAACATAATTGTAATACCTCAGATTGTAAGAAATATTATCTTTTGTCACTTACTTTAATTTTGTTTTTGTTATTATCAAAAGTTTAGTTCAGATTTTTTTTTAATTGGGGTCCTTTGGGGAGGTTTATGATGATGATGTTTAGTGTACTACAGAGCAGAAAGCTGACATCTTTCTTTCTCCCTACATCCAGTGGATGATGCAGGTTGATACAATCGATAATAGCCACACAGGCACACCTGCTAAAAGGAAATAAACGCACCCAGTATTGGCTGAGAGGTTGCCAGGCGACTGTGCCAAAAGGCAGTTTCATGTTTTGTAAGCGAGCAGAGTCCGAGCAGAGACCAAGTCTAAGCGTGAGGAGAAGTTTTGAGTACAAGCATTACAAGTTTTGAGAAGACAGACATGAAGTTCTGCTTTCAGACTGAACATGTGTGCTCTTGGATTATGGCAGAAAAATCCCCTTCAAAAACATTTGTTAATTCAGAGATATTAATTTAAAACATGAATGTAGTTTTGATTGTATAAAAGACATTGTTTAAAAGATTTTCCAAAACTATTGGATAATGTGATATTTCTTAATTCTAATGGTCATGTATTCCAAGTGTGTGATGCTAGGACCAAAAAAGCCGCCTGACCAACTGAGTTTTTCCTGAATTATGTTTTGCAATGCCCTCTGCTAGATTCTGTTGTGAATATATTGAAGAAAATATGAACAGAATAATTTCTTTACTACAGATCTGCTCAGTCCACTTTGTGTGACTCTATGTTTGAGGGTGATACAAGCTCATCCAAACTCTGGTCTTCAAAAATATATAGGTCTTTCTCAGGTCAACTGGTTTGCTCATAGTTGGAAACAAACTTTCCAACAATTTTGTTTCCTTGTTGGAAAGGAAACAAACTATTTAGCAAATCAAAGTGAGAAAAGGAACCAAAAACATTTTCAAATAAAAATGTGATTTGAAAACTTTTAAATTACTACAATACCAACCTCGAGCATCATGTTCAATAACTTATTGCCTCATTGGCAGCTCATAGTGGACATCCTCTTGTGGAGTACAGTGTAAGGGTGGACCAAACCAAATGAAGCTGTGAAATGCTAATGGGAAATCACCCAAAAACTCCACTACAACATTAGAGATTAGCCTGAGTTCAGATTTCTACAGGACATTGGAGAGGTCTTCATTTTCTTCCCTTGTGTTCTTGATGGACAGTGAATTCCCTGAGAATAGAATAGAATAGAATTTGGCTCCCAAATTATTCCTTTTATACAGTAATGACATACGTAAGGCATCATCAATTCATAGATTTATTTTATTTGCTGATGATATAAATATATCAGTTTCTGGTGAGAATCTACAACAATTTTTAAATACTATTATCTCAGAATTTATTAAAAATTAAAAGTTGGTTTGATATGAATATGTTATCACTAAATGTGAGCAAGACAAAATTCATGATATTCACTAACAATGAATAAAAGTGCCCAGACTGTATAATATTAGGGGATGTTAACATAGAAAGAGTGCATTAAACAAAGTTTCTAGGGGTAATAATAGATGATACAATTTGCTGGATACACATTAAATAAGTTCTATAAGTTTTCAATGTATGCAGCATTAAATTGCAGTGATTTATGCAAAAAGATACCCAACCAGGTATTGAGTGCATATATTGTAGAGCAGCTGGACTTGCTTTTGGCTGACATTTCTGTATAGATTTCTGTATAGAACGTCCTATCTTTGGTTGAAATTTCTTAAGATTAAATACATATTTGAAATAATACTAAGTGTAGTAAATCCACATTATATTGGCTTTAGTTTTTGAATTGTATTTCAAAGTAGCTGTGCTTTTTGATGTTATTCTGATAACTGAGATGCAAGTGTGCATATTTAAATAAAACCTGCCAACACTGTGACTTAAGCTACTTTCGCTGAAGCAATTCCAGTTGAAATGGATGAAAAAGTGGGCCAATTTGCTTAAAAAATGTGTCACTTCCCTATAGATGGGTGCTTAGTTTTTCTCATAATCATGAGAAAAACAGAAAAACTCCCTCTTTAATGGGAAAAAAACTTTAGCAAACTGGTTGGAGTGTGGGGACAGGAAGAGATGAATGGGCAGCAATCAAGCAAACAATAAATACTGAGCAGGCTGGTCTGACAAACAGGTCACTGACTGCAAGGAGACTAGGAAGTAGGTGGTGGGGGGAGGGTGAACCCAGTTTGCTAGGAGGAGGAGATATTTGGAGTCAATAAAGCTGGGGTAAAAAAGTGTTCCAAAAACTAAGAATGAATTAAGAAAATTAGCACTGCATGTTGACCTCAAGGGTGTGGTTCAAAATGGTTTAGAATATCAATCAGCCTAATGTCATTAGTATGACGTCTAAACACAGGTAAAACAGAGACTGCATAAGACAGCATCAGCACTGTTGTTAGTTCATAGTGGCCCAAATCTCTTTCCAGGGGATTTCCGAGTATTCTGTCCAGTGTTGTTTCAGGATCATGATGCAAGGTAAGAGTATACGTATAAACAGTCCAACATTCTTGACTCTCACTGCACTGTTCAACAAATGGAAAGTGTTTGGGGGGTGAGGGGCAGGGATTTAAGAGGAATTTTATGGCCCTCCACAATAATGTGACCCAGTTCATAACCCTCCAATAAAATCCTGATTTACGAAACAATAAGTTGCTTGAATAACTTCTTGATTTTATTTCTTAATCTTCCACCCCCTACCCTCTCCCTTGCTCTCTGTTATGCTACAGCTCCTCCCCCACAGCTGTGAATGCTAAGGCTAGTTAGCATGTCGACCTATGACAACGGATAAACAGTTTTCCCGTAACATTAGGTAACTGGCAATCTTGAGCTTGTAAGTGCTCTGCGGCATGAAGGAGCGTGTGAGCAGCACATATATGAGAGTGACTGACAACTTTAAGACCATCCTCCTGGCTCTGGTTTGTTTTTTCCTACCAGGAGTGGTGCTTTTCTGCAGATAGCAGTAAGACCACAAGGACGAGGTAGATTTTTTTTTCACAGATTATCTGCCCCAGGACATTATGACAGTTTAAACAGGTATGTTAAAATATATGGTTAAAAATCATGTACTTAAGGCCCTCTAATATTTGCAAAAATATTTACAGGGTTGGTTATTTGTACAGTATATCAAAAATGTAAGTGAGAAACTTGTATTATTGTTTTTGTACATTTTTAATCTGAGTGGTTATATACATTTGGAGAGTACCATAGTTACTGTTGTTAACGTGAAAAATTATGGAAAAAGCAAAAGGCCTAAGCTTTTCTGGAGGTGATTTGTGTAAGTGATAAGTGTAATATTGTTTGATCAGTTATTTCATTAGTTTAAAGACTGTATTGAATCTCCTATCTATGAAAGTAGTTTAAGGGTGCATTCAGACCAACCCAGGATTAGAGTCCTGAATCAGACTCTAATCCGTTTGTTTAGAAAGTCAGATTTTTTGGGGGAGGTCAAAATGCAAATTTGAATTCCAAAACGGATGTAAAAACCAAACTCCGGTCCACCTAAAAACCTCAGTCTCGGTCCGGTTGAAGTGAACTCTAAAATGGTAGAAAACCTGTCTGAACCTGACTAGAGACCATTTCAAAAGCAGAAAGTTAGCTACAGTGCAAGACATTCTGGTCAATATATTACTCTCTGCTCTGTGGGTTAATGAAGATTTTGTATCGGTTGTCAATGGTTTAAAGTTGTTTCACCTGTTTATTAGCTTAAATCCCCATTGCTGTGGTGCTCTGCAGCTGCTGTCATTGTTAAACCTTTAATAAATGACAAAAACGGGACTAATTGCCTCATTTGTTTGAACATTTAATCATCAATTAGGATGACATATTTCATATGTCCCATATATGAAATATATGAGTTATGGTTTGTTACAGTTTGACAAACTAATAAAATTAACAGCAGGAACTATGTAATTATTCACCAATATAAAAGAGCAATTTGCTTAGTCCTCTCTTGCATCTTGATAGAAACCAAACTGCTTATAGATTTATATCAAGGGAGAATACTTACAAACATCAGCAATTTCCTCAGTTTTCATTTAAACCATGTTTATAGAAATCGGGTAGTAAATAAAGGCACTACAATCATTTTGTGACAGATTCCTGCTCATCCCACATTGGAACACCCTGGTTTAGTGGACAGACTCACCATGTAGTAATGGCGCCTGCAGGAGCGTCGCTAGCGTTAGCGGCTAACAGGCGATGTCCAAACCAATAACACTTTCATACCTCTCTTCCCCAGGTATTTAGGACATAATTTAAAGTGTCATGGTAATCTAGTTAATTCCCTAATTTATCTTTATCTTATTTATCTTATCGCTTACTTATTGACACTAGTTATTATTATTTTTCTCTTGCCAGAACACATAATTTTCACTTCTGCCTGTCATTATTTCTTCAAGTTTCCTTATTTTACTAATTCAGAGATCTCAGAATTTATTGCAGTTAAAGCCATTTTATTGTCTTGTGCGTCTCTCCTTTCCTTGCGTTCTTACTCAGAGAACTAGTTAATGTAACTTCAATTAATTAGTGTATTTCTTTTTAAAAATATAAAATATGGTTGGTTAGTGATCTGATTCTTTCAGGGAAAAACTACCTTTTGGTCCTCGTCTGCCATGGCCACCACCAATAACGTCTGTTTTTTTTTTATGTTGCTTTGAATCTAAATTTATTAGCTATTAAAATTAAACTAGCAAAGAGCTCAACTGAATAGTGACTGCTTCCAATTATTTAATTCTTTAATTTGGCACCAATGTAATATAATCATGGATCTACTGTGAATCAAATCATAAGGAATGAGTTGATTGATTTAGTTAGTTGCGCTCACTATATCTGCTCCTTGTAGTATTGCTTGCTTATTGTTGCTTAATATTGCTAAATATGTTATATATTTTTCAATAGATATAGCAGTTAAGTGAGTTTTTCTACAGCTTTTCAACTCTATTTACAGTAAAATATACATTTAAAAGATGTTCAACATAGTTCAGTGTCACAGAACAATGATTATTTAGATGAAAGTCTGTTTTATTTGAGTTAATTTAAGGCTATATGCTTTAAACCTCTTTGTTTTGAGCAAAGAGTAGTGAAAAAAGGAAAAGCTATGCTGCACTTCTCTTCAGTTGGTGAGCAAGGATGGGGGCTAGTTAGCCGTAATAGGAAGTGGGCTGTCTTAGATACTGTGGACTACATGCTGGTCAAGAAATGGTCTCAAATCACGAAAGATCCGGGACCGGTGACGTGTAGTGAAACAGAGGAGGGAGAGACAGAAAAATAGAAAGGGTGGGAGGGAGGCGAGAGAAAGAGAGAGAGAGCGGGGTAGAAAGTGTGGGAGGGAATGTTCGTGTGTGCATCCGCCAAAAACGCCTTTCTTTTCTCTCAGTGTAACTTAGGCTGTAGATATGGCTATATTTTCCTATCGTTATTACACAATTTATGAATGGTATAGAACAATTGCAGACAAAATTAAAGACCAACTTTTAACTCTTAAGCAGAGCACAGCTTCAACGCTTCAACGCCACTTTGAAAGCAATCAGTCATTTCAAGACCGGGTCAAGAAGAGAGCTGAATCCATAGCCATGGATTCCAGCCACCCGGGCCACAGACTGTTTGTGCCGCTGCCATCAGGCAAGCGGTACAGGAATATACGGACTACAACAAACAGACTGAGAAACAGTTTCTTCCCCACAGCCGTCAGAGCCATTACTCCCTGCCGCCCCCCCCCTCCCACACATATCATAACCTCGCAGTCACACATACATATCCCCCATCCCCACACAGCCATATTGTTCTGCACTTTGCACTGTCACATTATCTGTACTTTGCCATAATTGGACCTGCTGCTACTTCATTGGTGTGGTTGAGTGCCTTTAGTTAATTTAGTTGTATATATTGTTATTATTATTATTGTGTGTTTGCTTATTTATACTGTTTATATTTGACCTTTTGCACGGGAGCTGCAATGGAAATTTCGTTGAATTCTGTTCAATGACAATAAATGCTATCTATCTATCTATCTATCTATCTATCTATCTATCTATCTATCTATCTATCTATCTATCTATCTATCTATCTATCTATCTATCTATCTATCTATCTATCTATCTATCTATCTATCTATCTATCTATCTATCTATCTATTTAATAAGCCAAAACATGCACATTTCAAAGTTTACAATATATACAGAGCATGCCGTTGAATACTTACACAGCAGACACATACACATTCATTCCCAATTATTCAGCATTCGTCTCAGCACATTCATTCAATTTATTTTCTTCTTAATATTGCTCTTTTCTCCACTTCCTGTGAAATTTCCTCTCCCCGGGGATTCTAATATATATATATATAACTTATTGGCTATTATATTTATAAAAATATAAATTTTGTTGGCTACTGATTTAACTAGCCATTGGTCAATTTTAATGTGTGCACACAATAGAATATTCTTATGTTAGGACCACAATTATTCAGCCAAGGGACAAATTAACTCCAACTCCTCTTACAGAGATCTTAGACAAAGAAATTAAGGAAACACATACTGCAGTTTAATTCACATAAATATTCTTTAAAAAACTCAATTTCCTAAACTTCGAGACTTCTCAGTATTTGTCTCAGACTCGTTTCAGGCCCCTTATTTCTAACTGAAAGATTTCTTCTCTAATCAGCAGAAATCAAGGATTTTGGTTTTTGCTCTGCCCAGTCAGTTTTACAAAAACCTTTGACCTTTAAACGTTATTCTTAGCGCTTTACATCAACTATATAGAGATCTCAATCTCTGCTTTTTCCTTTATTCATATATCTCAGGCCACACCAAGAAATCTGATATTTCGTTTATTTGGAGATGTTCCTCGCTTTCTCTGGGGAAGGTTGGAATCACCTCCTGGCCTTTTTCTAGAGATCTCAATCTCTCCTCGCAGATTCAGCTGGCTTAATATTAAAACTCATGGCCTCTTGCCATTCTCCTAACCCACGGCCTCACGCCGTATTTAACAAATCATGATATGTTTTAATTAATCAACTCGCGAAGGCGCTTGCTCAGAAGAGCTTCACCCAGCTCGCTGAAATGTGGTAACTTATAACGCGGAATGGAAATTCCTAGAGTGTTACACATCGCCAAAAGGGCGTAAAGCCAGACTGACAAAGGTGCTTGTTTTAAGGTTGCGTATATTTCCAGAATGTAAAAGGTAACTATGAGCCTTTGGTGATTGGGAAATTTAAATTGTACAATATTCCTGATTTCAATCCAGTGCCGCCACAATAAACACTGTCAATATTATCGAAGTCAGTTCATCTAGATAAGGTATATACACTTTCTGACAAATTGCAACCGCCGATTGGTCAGTTGCTGACAAATACCCTGGAATGATAGGGGGAGAATTGATCCACGTCTGCATGGGGGCGGAGCCAACATGTCAATTGTTTCCTGGAGGTGATAATACACATAGACAAAGTTCAAATCCTTTTGTGGGGTTATTTATTTATTTTTTAAACTCAGTATATAATTTATTTTTATTTTGTGTCTTTTGATGAAAATGCTGCAACACCTACATATAAATAATGTTAAATCAGATGGGAAAAAAAAATTAAATTAATATTTTATGGGGGTGCTATGACTTTTCCAGGGGGAACTGTAGCACCCCTTAGTGCCCCCCTGGCGCAGCCACTGACAAGGACAGTTTACGTATTAACACCGCCAACACTGTGGGAAGAAGTCGGAGTACACGGAGAGAAACCATTCCTGCAAACTTGCAAATTCTGTGTAGAAAGTCCCTGGGCTGGAGCTGGAACTCTGAATCTTCTTGCTGCAAAGCAACAAAGCTACCAACTGTTCAGGCTCTTTTTATGGTATTTATTTTGGTTGAAGCAAATCTGTCTGAAACTGTTAATTTGATATTACATTGACCATCATTTTGATAAGGGGAAAATCAGCTTAGTCAGTACTTATGAATAAATTTACTTATTCTATTCTTATGATCAGAAGACCATTGTTTTACTAAAATTTTCTTATGCTTCCATGCATCTTGTGAATTATAAGGTAGTTGTTTCCTTTTCCTTGTTGACCTTTAAAGTCTGGTAGGTGAAGGACGTGTTGATATTAGGACTGATATGATATGAGCAGCAGCCAATAGCAGAATTACAGCAGGCCTCTGGGAGAGAAGTTAATAAGCAACTGATTGTTGAGTCTGTTAGCAGATAACAAAAGCATTCACACACACACACCTACACAGAGAGAGAGACACACCCACCTTTTATAAGTCCACCGTCTCACTTTCTTCTGAAAGACGTCCAGTGTCCAGCTTGTCAAACTGGCTAGTCGGTCATGAAGAAGCTGGGGTTGCTGCTGCTCGGAGCGATGCTCTGTCTGTGTGTGTCCGTTGCATCGGACGCACAACTTGACCTGCAGGGAGACACAATGATACCAGAGAAAGAAGGCATTTTGCAGCTTGAAAAGGGGAACTTCAAAAGGGCTCTGAAAGAACACAAGCAGCTGTTGGTGCACTTCTGTAAGTCACACACTGACACGCACAAACACACAGCTGGGTTTAACCTTCAGGGCTGGATAAGTTACACTTGTGTGAAACACCCTTAGAGAAAAAGCTCCTAACATTCATCTTCCCTCTGTGTGTCTGTCAGACACTCCACTGACATCAGAAGGTCATCGTGTTGCAGCTGCATTTGAAGCTGCTGCTGCAGAGCTTCAGGGGTCAGAGGTCAAGCTGGCAGTCATTGATGTGACAAAGGAAAAAGAGTTGGTGAAAAAGCTCCATGTGAGTGGACAGCCCAGCATCAAACTCTACCTCTCTGGAGATGTAACCAACCCGGCTCTCTGCCCTGGTATCTGCCACCATATTTCTGTTACACATTGCCATTTGTGGCTTATGCAACATTTTTTGGGCATTTTCTTTAAAAATGAAATAGCTGTAGTTTGGCTTGAGAAATGTCAAACATATTTATTCATTTCAAGTTATCATGAATAAGATATAAAATAATTTTGCCTAAAAAGAATCCATCTAGAGGCGCTGTGACTAATGGCTACTCAGCAGATCCAGTTAATGGTTATACATTAAGAAGGTGAACTTTCACACTAATAACATTAATAAACCCATTTTAAACCGACAGTAAGATGACATTTCAATGCAGTCAAGGCGTTACCCTGTAAAACTACTACTAAAGAGAAATATATTTTAAACTAACAGCATAATAACACATTAAAATAACAATGCATAGAAAGAGGTGGTTGTTGTGGTTACAACTATGCTCTAAATCAGTGTTTCCCAAACCTGGTCCTCCAGGCTCAATGCCCTGCATGTTTTAGGCGTTTCCTTGCTGAATCAGGCATATCGAAGGGTTAACCCTAAAAAGTAACTCACTGCAAAACAATATTTTAAGTTGGGTCATATTGTCCATTACTGTCATTATCACAAGTACATCCCTCCCATTAAAACTTATAAAAAGACATTTTGCCTAAAAGAAGAAATGCTAATCATATACACAAACTGAGACAGAACAAAGGTTGATCTAATAAAATCAAAGATCCAGTCCCTTCCTTCTGCCTGCAAGAACCAGAGTAGCCGCTGGAGTGCATAAGTAAACAAAAGAGAGAACATTTTCTCAGACTTTTGAGGGCCAAGTGAAATATAAAAACATGTAAATAATCAAAATCATAAATAATGATTTATGATCACATAAATGTGATCATTTAAAAACAATTTGCAACCCATAAAAATAAATGTTACAAATTAATTAAATGTTATTAAGTACATGTTATGAAGTACAAAATCAATTTGCAAATAATTGATTAATATTCATATTCATTACATGTTAAGCATGTATTTGTATTTTATTATTATTTTATGTGATTATTTTATGTTGTCATTGGCCAGCATTTGAGTTGGGGTGGCATCTTAAACATAAATATAAACTCAATAACTTAGAAATATGAAAAAAAAGATATAAAATAAAAACAAATGGATGAAACATTTGTTCATATTTGTTTCAGATTTGTAACATTTATAAAATGTTATATAAAATTTATATAATAAAACAAATATTTCAAAAAACTTTTTTTATATAACTTCCCCTAATGAGCTGGTTTCAGACTTGTAGCTCAAAATAGTTCTATTCATTTTCATAGCCAAAAATCTGAATTATGGAAAAGGTTTTATTGTTATTTTTGTCCTTAAGCTTTTTGAAAAAGCCACTATGCTTTTTCTGCTGTCAGTAAATATACTCATTGAAAGTTTTTTAATGAATTATGATGAAGTTCCTCAGAGTTCAGCTTCCATCTTGACTTGGCTGCAAAGGAGGGCGGGGACATCTGCTGATCTCATTGCAGATCTGACCCAATTAGAGGCCAGTGACGATCTAATAGTGGTTGGTTTCTTCAAGGTAAGCAAACACATTTTTAAATTTCTTCTATCCAAATTTTAATTATTTCCTCAAAATATAAAACTTTCTCTGTTTGTGTGAAGGAGCTGAACCATGAGTACATTCAGGTGTTTTACGCTGCAGCCATTGACCTCCCTGACATCCGCTTTGCTGTGACGCAGGATGATGAAGTCATCAGCAAATATACTGTCACTCAAGATGTTGTTCTGCTGCTCAAAAAAGTATAGTCATGACAAAAATATATAAACCTGACACATATAAAACAAAACTACAGTAAATATTTGAAAAAGTCGATACCATCTGCACAGAAAAGCTTCATTTTGAATTGATTAGCTGGTTACATTGAAAGAAAATGTGAATAAGTAGTTAGCATAAGAGAGCCATCATGGGTATGGAAATATAAACTCAGCTGGGGAGGCATAACACACCCCCCAAACTCAGAACTGACTAATGTAATTTCAGATATTCTTTGGCATTTTGAAAACAACACAATAAAATACTAAAAACTTCTGAAATTAAAATTCAAAAAGAAAAAGTTTAATAGAACATGTTTTCATGCACTATTAATTTTTACTTTATTTCTTTTTAGTTTTTTGCACAAATATAAGACTTTCCAATATCAGAGAATGTCACATTAATCTGGGACTTTTTGAGATTCTTCCCAGAATATATTTTATCTCCTAAAATATTTATACTTATACTTATTTATATATTAGGAAAATATGTTTTCATTTATTTTGTTACATCTATAATGACCTTAGTAAAACAATATAGGTAACAGTCAAGTGATATAAGATTATTGATTCTTTTTCTCAAAAAGCTAGAATGAATGATGAATGATGATGAGTTAGCTCATGTTATATATACACAGTACAGAGCAAAGGTTTGCACACACCTTTTAATTCAATGAGTTTCCTTTATTTTCATGACATTTGACATTGTAGATTCACACTGAAGGCATCAAAACTATGAATAACACATGTGGAAATATGCACTAAACAAAAAAGTGTAAAACAACTGAAAATAGCCCTTATATTCTAGTTTCTTCAAAGTAGCAACCTTTTGCTGTGATTACTGTTTTTTGCACACACTCTGCATTTTCTTGATGAGCTTCAAGAGGTAGAAACCTGAAATGGTTTTCACTTCATAGGTCAACCTGCCCTGTCAGGTTAATAAGTGGGATTTCTTGCCTTAGAAATAGTCATGAAAATAAAGAAAACCCATTGAATTAGAAGGTGTGTCCAAACTTTTGGTCTGTACTGTATATATATATATATATGGGGGGGGGGGGTGTTTTGGGATTCTTTCTATATGTCTATCCTTCCTGCCGTCTAATCTCTGTGTGTACTTCAGTCTCAGCTCATTCAGACGTACACGATGAGGCCAGATACACCTAAAGAGGAGTTGGTTGTTTTCATCGCTGTCTACCAGATGGATCCAGTTACTGAATACAACGGCCAGGTACATTTCAAAGATTTCCAGATACAATAAAAACATAGGAACAAATAGAGTTGTGTGATAAGATGCCTGAAGATTTAGTTTACAGATGGCTTTTTGGTAAGATATCTGTTGTATTGTATTCTCATGCGTAAAGGATCCATCCATCCATCCATTTTCTGTTAACCCTGCCCCTAATGGGGTCGGGAGGGTTGCTGGTGCCCATCTCCAGCTACGTTCCGGGCGAGAGGCGGGGTACACCCTGGACAGGTCGCCAGTCTGTCGCAGGGCAACACAGAGACATACAGGACAAACAACCATGCACACACACACTCACACCTAGGGAGAATTTTAGAGAAACCAATTGACCTGACAGTCATGTTTTTGGACTGTGGGAGGAAGCCGGAGTACCCGGAGAGAACCCACGCATGCACAGGGAGAACATGCAAACTCCATGCAGAAAGACCCTGGCCGGGAATCGAACCCAGGACCTTCTTGCTGCAAGGCAACAGTGCTACCAACTGCGCCACTGTGCAGCCGCGTAAAGGATCAAAACCATAATTTACTTCAGTCATGGTTCTGGACTGAAAGTCAGTGGAAAACAGATTTAAGGGTAAAGAAAATTTTGGAAAACCTGCAGAGATCCTTGATATGCACTTAATTTATGGAAACCAAAAGAGAAAGACATTTGAGACTTTGACAAATTTTAAATTAATCAGTGGATTTTCCAGTCTTTTGCTGAGTTGTTTTTCATTTGAACGTGTTAAGAATCTTTTTTTTTTTACCCCTCCAGGGGGTCTTTTGTGGGCTCTAGTGTCCCTTATATGAAAGTAGGCTGACAGGAAAGGGGGAAGATATGCGGCAAATATTGTAGAGTCTGGGAGTCGAACCCGCGACGAGGACTCAAGGCCTCCAAACATGGGTCGCGCTATTTCCTACGCCACCACAGCATGCCCCCGTGCTAAGAATCTAAAGCCCCTTTTGCACTGCACCACTGGACCCAGCCCGGCTGATCGTTTTTGCATTAGCACTTCCAGCCCGGTACCACCCCACTCCCTGGAACCACTAGAGCTGTGGTTCCAATTGGGCCGGCCAGACCGGGCCGTTTGGAGTTAGCTGTTGATGGACCTTACCAAGCTGCGCACACAACCGACCACGTGACCTCAAGTCTCACAAACAAAGCTTCGCAGTGCGTTGTTTCTATGTAAACATGACTCGACTAGTGCATCATTTCTACCGGATTTTCACAATATATCAGCTACTACAATGGACAGAGGAACTAACGTTCATGTCATCATCTGGGAGGAGGTTACTGGTTTCTCAGTCACAAGCTGGTTTTTTTAGCCTTTTCTGCTAAAATAAAATCTTAAGTGTATGTCAGATACAGTACACATTGCATATTGATCTGTATAGCTAATGTAAGACTGTGTAGCAGACAGGCTTCAAGGTGTAGAAGTTGTATCAGTACTGCCATTATGCTGTACTTAGCTGTGGTAAGCTAAGTAAGAGATTTTCTCTGCAGTAAGGTCAGGGGCCACTTTTCATTGGCTGATGCCCATTCTACGTAGTAGCGCGGCTACAATGTGCATGGCCGTCTCACAAACACACGCTTCCTGTTAAAAAGGCTTTAGACTGAACTGTTACTCGTGTTAGCCACTCTAGCACCAAGTACAGCTAGTTAATCAACCATCGCTGTGTTAAGCGCTGATTAATAATCAAGAAATAAATATCAAGCCTGGAAACTTGATATCGTAACGGACTGAATGTTATGTTTTTAACGTAATCTTTGCTCGTCTTGCCAGGCGCAGGCGGTTGCCATGGTAACAGGTGTGCTTAAACTACAAAGAGAGAGAGTAAAAAGGTAGGAGTGGTTTTGAGTTGATCACCTGTTCGGGTTATTTTACCTTTGTTTCCCTTTGCTGTGGCGCATTACAGCCGCTGTAGTTTCTAAACGTTGGACTAATTACCTCGTTCATTTGTGAGTATACGTCATTCACAACAAACATCAAACAGAACAAATATATTTCATAAACTTTTAACAAACAAATGGCTTCTACCGTGGTAATTATGTGAAATTAAATTAATTATATCCCAACTTCAGAAGATTTGCCTTTACCTTTACAGAGCTCTTTGGTTCCTCCTATCAGTCTGTAGCTTCTCATATTGAGGTCAAAGTTCAGATCTACCATAACTGACTGACTGACACCTGCTGGCCTTAGGTTTGCAACCTGCTTGTGACTGAGAAACCAGTAACCTCCTCCCAGTGACAAAGTCTCACTGAGGAAGAAACTGCATTAGGTTTTCTATCACTTTAATATTTCTGCTATAACTGATTCGCATATAAAATAAGTCAATAGAGTTTAATTTACAATTTTTATGTCTTCGTGTCATGAGGTAGATCTCAGCCGGCTGGTGAGAGAAAAAGTAGATCTTGGTCTCAAAAAGTTTGGGTACCCCTTATGTAGAGGGTGTGTGGATCTGCCGTTTTCCTCATCAAGCGAAAGCATTTTGCTGTGACGTGCACAATGTTGGAGGCATCGCATGGCTCAAACACCTTGATCTCATCCAAAAAAGATGACATGAACTTGTTAGTTCCTCTGTCCATTGTAGTAGCTGATATATTGTGAAAATCCAGGAGAAATGATGAATTAAGAGTCATGTTTACATAGAAACATCGAGGCTTTGTTTGTGAGACTTGCGGTCATGTGGGTCGGTTGTGGGCGGAGCTTGGTAAGGTTCATTGGCTGCGGGGGCAGGACAAAGATCAGATCTCTGGATCAGAGAAGCACTAGACTTTCTCTATGTCTGTCATTTCAATATGCTGCATCAATAAATTCCCGTCATAATCTATTCTTACCCTAAACTGGGATTACAATTGCCTCTTCAGCCAAAGATTTTAATGGTAAATGTAAATAACATTTCTCCAGTTGAAACGATCAGAAGTTGGAAAGGTTGTGAACGAGGGGATTTCTGCATCTTGCGTCGCTCCAGCCGGGAAACCCGCGGGGTTAGTTGGCCGCGAGTCCAGCTCAGAGACGACATTCAGATAAGATTTTTCTTTTTCGTCAAATGTAAAGCTGAGGTAAATGTTTCCCTCAGCTTCCTCGCTCATGAGCGCACACAGAAAAAATGGAACGGGAGACCCAAGAAGAAAACTGTTCTGCAGTCGCTGGGGAGATCACCTGGATAGCTTTAGCAATAATCTATTTACGTGACGTATCCAGCTCAATGCAAAACGACCAGGGCCATAGCGCCAATAGGACCGGGGCGAACGGAGCCGGGCTGGGCCAGGCTGGACCCTGCAGTGCAAAAAGGGCTTTAGACTGTTGAGTGCATAGATGCTTTCTCTTTCTCGTCCTGCAGACAGCCTCACAGATCCTAGGTTCACCTGTGTTAAACCACGCCCTGCTCTTTGTCAACAAAAGCTCTGAGGACTTTAGAGAGATTTTCTCTGCTTTCCACAACGCTGCAGAGGCATTTAGGCTGAAGGTATAAACACACACATACGCACACACACCTATGTACATACACAAGCATAGTATTACTGTCTTTCTGCCATCACAAGGACTTTCCATTAATCCCTGAACCCAATTTATGGGGTCCATGCTTTGAACCCCATAAATAATCAATCCTCACGACATAGTAATTGTTGGAAAAATTGTATGGGGGAATTTTTCTGCCATAAGTTGAGAGCACACATTTTCAGTCTGAAATCAGGACTTCATGTCTGTCTTTTCAAAACGTGTACTCAAAACATCTGCTCTCTTTCAAATATTCACTGTACTTTCTCAAACCTTTCTCCTTGTGCTCAAAACTTGTCTCTGCTTGAATCAAATCTCCACTTGCAAACCTCTCTGCTCGCCCTTGAAACAAAAAAGTACCATCACCTTGCAACTTCTCAGCCAATAGAATGATTGATTGAGTGAGTGTTATACTGGGTGCATTTGTTTCCTCCTAGTGGGTGTACCTGGGTGGCTACTAATTATTCACTAGCAGTGCACTACTGATTGATTGCAAACAGCCTAGTGAGGAGTTTGTTCACCCAACCAAAGATTTTAATGTAAACATTACATTTACATCCAAGAAAATGGATCCACAGAACCAACCATGTTACAACTTAGTCACCTTATGATGTGACAATTGTGGTACGTACTTTTACTGTAGTTACATTAGTACTTCAGGACATATAAACATTTTTTGAAACTTTTTATGAAGATCTTTTTACATATATATAAAAATAATACTTAAAACTGCAGCAATGCAAGTAAATGTAATTTCTTGCTCTCACATCTGCTAAACCTTTAACCACTACCAGTCTTGTCCATTTTCTATCTAGTTGTTTGAATATAGCTGAGTATAAAACAAAAAGGTGTTCTCCAATGTCTCACAGTAACACTGACATAGATACTAGATACTAAATGACACACCTGCAATTTGTTATGCTGGATTTTATGTAGGGCTATTAGAGTAAATAAGTCAGAATACAAATGCTTACTACTTAAATTTGTAATTTAATATATAAATTAACCTTGTATCATTTTCCTTCCATTTCAAATCCCATTTATATGTTAGTTCATCATCTAAAATCCCAATAAGTTCTTTGAAGTTCTTTGGTTCTAATGTGAAAACATTACAATTTTAGTTACATTTTTAGTTAAAGGAAGCCACTAGTTATTTTTTTAAACTCTACTTTCTCTTTTCAGGGTCTACATTTAATTTTGAAATGCAGTATGCTGCTTAAGTCTATTCTGGACTCAATTCTCATTTCTGATAAGCTGGACCTTTTTATAATCATTCTTTACCTGTCAGGTCCGAAGTTGTTTTGAGTTGTTTTGGGGTTTTGATTTCATTTTAGTTTCATATTATTCTGTGTTTCTTAATCTCTTTCTTCGATTAGATTAGCTTTGCTTCTGTTTTACCATAGTTCAGAGCTGAGTTACTTTAGCTCTATTATGTTCCTTATGACTAATTATTTGTTAGTGTTAGATTCATTTACCGAGTTACCCAGTTTGTGTACTCTCCCTAGCCCCCTGTACCTGCCTTCTGCTCTCTCCCCATATACTTCCAGCCTGTTTCTAATCAGTCATCTGTTCCTTGTTGATTAATCAAGCTCACCAATATATATACTATTCATTCTCAGGCCCAATACTTGCGCTGCAACCTTTTGAAGTGTACACTCAATCCAAGTGAATAAGGGTTCAGGTGTACAGGTTACAAGCGCGCAGAAATTTGATAATTGCCACAGTATGCTCTGTGTTGCAACTTCAACATCCAAAATGCCGGACTGGTCACTGTTCAGACATTTGTGCTGCTAAAAAGTACAACTACAACAAAAAATGTTATTTTAAATGTACAGTATAGGTATTTTTGCTTACCAAAGTCATTGCAGGGGATATGTGTCCAAATGTTTTTTGTTACAACTTGTTGAATACAGGGCAAAATTAGATATTATTCACACATGTTCAGTAGAGAGAAACAATAATTACATTACTACTTTACATTTGAAAACTGATTTTTTTGTGACAGACACAACTTGCTCTGTGAACACTGCCATATTTCCAATGGCAACTTTTTATCAGATGATGATTTTGTAAAAAAAATAAATAAATAAATAAAATGTACTAACATTCAATTTAACTGTCTTAAAGGTTAAATAAGACTGTTAAAGACTATTGAAGACATGATTACATATTCAGCTGTTACTCAAAAAACCACCTCAGTATGAATGGCTGCGACTTTGTACACAAGATTTAACAAGATATTCATAAGCAACACTGACACCAATTTGATGATTTGTCTAAAGAAAATAAGAACTAAATACCTTTCTTTTTACTTATACAAAAAAAATGAAAGAAATTAATTTCAAAATTTTGTTAGAAATTTTCCCTTTAATGGCTTTCTGTAAGAGAAATGTAATATAAATATAAATTCCTGTGTGTTTTGTGACATATTTGGACAACCCAATTTTTTCAATTGGAACTTCTTTAATGCTTTTAGATAGAGTTTTAAAACTGGGCCTTGTACAAGAAATCTGTTCTGTTTTTAGTAGTTAATATAATAAAATTTGGTGTAAGAGGGGATGAAGTGTTAAATTATGATATTAATGACTTCATCATCTGGCTAAGTTTTTATTCACAAATGCCCTTTTCTAAAAGTCACCTAAATTTCTAAAATTTTCAAGGTGAAATAATTCTATTTAAGGAAGTGCTTAAACACTGCATCGACACAAAAGCTCAATCTTTATACCAATATGTTGATAGCTTAATTTAAGTTTTCAAATTCCTCTTGCATTTGTAAATTTTTTTGTTTTACTTTCCTCACAGTTGTGACTATTTTATTTATTCTTTTTTCTTCTCAGTTTATCTTATCAAACTTTTTTGTTGCCAATGTGTGCCTTTTTTATTATTCAGATCTGATTGATAGGTGATCATCTTTTGGTGATTTTCACATCTGAAGCTCCTGATTTTGGCATATTCACCATCAAACTCGTTTCTGTCATTAAGCGGGAACAGAACAGTCTACTCCAGATCTTATCTGGTCCACATTTCAAACCAGTCATCATAAAGTGCTCAGTTGGTCTCCTGAGCCTTGAAAGTGGGCTTTCATGTGTTTTTCCCCAGATCCTGTTCGTCTTGGTGAACGTGGATGAACATCGTAACGGCAGACTCATGGAGTACTTCCGGGTTCGGCACTTTGACGCTCCTCACATCCGATTGGTAAATCTGACAGATCAAATAACCTATCAAATGCTGTCTGAGACTTTGGATGTAGAGAGCATAAAACAATTCTGCCAGTCCTACCTCGAAGGCAAGGCTAAGGTAAATCACACTCAGATATGCATTTTGGCATGAAGCTATGTGCCTTGATTGTTACATGTTTATGTGCTTTAAACAGCCCAAGTTGATGAGTGAGCCTATTCCTGAAAGATGGGATCAGAAACCCGTTAAGGAGCTGGTAGGAATGACTCTGGAGAAAGTAGCCTTCAACCCCAACAAGACTGTTTTTGTCTTGTTTTGTAAGTAAACTTTACTCACAGCTGAGTGTAATCTTTATTAATAATTTTAATGTTAAGTAAAACATTTCCTGTACTAGCTCAGTTTGAATAAATCTTCAGAGCAGCTCCTACAGGAAAATGGTCAGAAATTTTTGTCTTACTAAAAAAAATACATACTTGGACTTATTGTATTGTCGTTGCACAAAGACACAATAATGAAATTGGCAACAAAATGTCATCACTTGGTTACTGGAACTTACAGTGTGCCGGCAAACATATAAATATACAAAAAATAATATATTGCTAAATACACATAACTTAGCATTTTCAGACAGTCTTGGTGGGGGGATTATTGGTGTTGAAAAACCTGATAGCCAACGGGAGGCAACTAGTAACACTTTAGTTCAGTACTTCTCAAATAGTGGGGCACTCCCACCGGGGAGTGTGGTAAAGTGTCAGGGGGTCGCGAGAAGCAGGACTTTATATATAATAGCCTAGCCAATATAGCTTAGCCTAGCCTATATATATATATATATATATATATATATATATATATATATATATATAATGTGCAGTCCTTGGCACTGTCAAGATACTGCGCAGAACCCTCAAGCTCCCAGGCCTCTGGTAGAGGACCCGAGCTCAGAGGATAAGAACCACCCGCGGTGGGTGAGAAGGGAATTTTTTTTTTTATATACTGTATATATATATAGCTATATTGGCTAGCCAAAATAATAGCCACAGACTTCCTTTTTAGCACTTCCGCATTTTTTCGCCACATACAACACTTCCAGTGTGCAGGAAACAACATGTTAGCAATGGCTCCTCTGTTGCTGCAGGACTATTAATGATGCTTATAGAATTACTGTATTCAGATGTCCTTAAACGCTCCAACAACGACAAAGGATTTATACTGGATCTGTCAAGCTTCATAAAAACTTCAAAGGTAAGTTAATAAATCGTTTATGTGTTCACCATAATGCCTCATATATGTCTGATGTAGCGAACAGGGACAATCTTACAAAGATGTTATGTAAACGTTAAGTGTTTAGATTATCTGTGATGTGATGTTGGGCGCTATGTATATATATATATATATATATATATACAGTATTTGCTTATATAGATATATATATTTATATACATATAGATATGTACATAGTGCCCAACAAGTAGCTATCAGTCAAAGCTGAAGATAGCTTCCGAATGTAGCTTCTAATTCAGAAAATAGCTAAAGGGCGATTATACTTAATTTTTGACTATCTTGAGGATTTTAATGTGTTATACTTTAAAAACTACAACACCTAGATATTTCAAACCTATATAGAATATTCTGTACTAATAGCAGAATAAATAAAACATTTGTGAAACATTCTAATTGATTTGTGAAATTTGTAAAACGTCAATAATAAATTTCAGAATGTTTTTTGCATCTGGAATGCATTAGATTTGAATTATCTAATTGGCATTATTATTTGTTATTTTAACTTTCTGTTTTCTTTTTTTCATCTTTATTATAGCTGGAGTTGGACAGGAATTCTGTTTGGTAGCTTCCTGGAGGGAGGCATCGGCTGAGCTAATGCTGCCAACAACTAACTTTTCTCTTTGTTCATGCTTAGCTGATAAACAATCCTCCGGTCACTAGGTGGCAACGGTGTTCAAACTAATCAACAGGCTGCCTGTTCAAGCCAGTAGAAGTAGCTATACGCAGCAATGTTGTAAACGGAGCACAGGGGGGAAGAAAACGGAGCGAAGGATACAAGCGCGGATGTTTTTGAAATATAGATACCGTCATAGAGGAGAGATGGAGTTTGACAGTGGAAAGAAAAACGGCAGCAGAGTATGACGGAGTTATGGCCAGGCTAATCTCTTAGTTTTTGTTTTTGGGCATGTGCACTGACTGATGGCACCCTTTGAATTTCGTTGTCCTTGCGACAATGACAATAAAGATTTATCTTATCTTATCTTATCTCATCTTTAAGAGATTAAGGCTAAGAGATTAGCCTTACTCTAATAAAATAAATTTATTGCATTAATACAATAAATTGCATTTATTTTCAAATACAAGAATACAGTCATAATACTACGAGAACCAAGTCGTATTAACAGAATAATTTAAATATTGGCAGAGTAAAGACGCAACGTTGCTGGAAGAAAGTCGTTAATTTGCTTGTGATGTGCTAAAACATTTAGTATTTACTCATTTGTTAAACCAATACCAATTACAACCTTACAAGACCCTCTGTATTTCGCAATTTAGCGCAGTATGGTGAAAAGTTATAAAATTGCGACTTTTATCTCGTCCAACTTTACTTGTATTTTAAACAAGTAAACAAGTAAGTAATATAGCTCACAGAAAAAGGCCAGGAAAAAGAGGTGTGCATAAGACTGACATGACACTGTCAAACATGACATAACACCTGTCATAAACATGAAAATGTCTTCTTGAATAACATTAACTTCCAGCAAGCTACCATTAGCTTGAATTGCTGAAAGCTAACTTTACCAAGAAAGAGAAATGTAAAATATAGTCAGTGCTTTTTCTCAAAGAAATTTAATTTAAAGTTAATGAGATGCATATACACCTCATATATCTATTAGGTGATCTACTTCTGCTTCTTTTCACACAGGAAGTCTGGTTGACCGTTGTAACTTGTGTTAGGTACACTATATTGCCAAAAGTATTCACTCACCTGCCATGACTCATATGAGCTTAAGTGACATCCCATTCCTAAGCTATAGGGTTCAATATGACGCTGGTCCACCTTTGCAGCTAGAGCAGCTTCAACTCTTCTGGGAAGGCTGTCTACAAGGTTTAAGAGTGTGTTTATGGAGATTTTTGACCATTCTTCCAAGCCCAGCTCCTGAAAAACAACCCCACACCATAATCCCCCCTCCACCAAACTTTACCCTTGGTACAATGCAGTCAGACTACTACCGTTCTCCTGGCAACTGCCAAACCTAGACTCGCCCATCAGATTGCCAGATGGAGAAGCGCAATTCGTCACTCCAGAGAACGCACCTGCACTGCTTTAGAGTCCAGTAGCAGCGTGCTTTACACCACTGCATCCGAAGCTTTGCATTGAATGCAGCTGGTCCACCATGGAAGCCCATTCCATGAAGTTCTCTGCGCACTGTTCTTGAGCTAATCTGAAGGCGTCATGAAGTTACGAGGTCTGTAGTGTACTTTGTGGCTTAGTTCCATTTGTTGCAATGGAAGTGCTTGTTTCAGCCAAGCACTTCCATTTTCTTATAATACAGCTGACAGTTGACTGTGTGGAATATTTAAGATCGAGGAAATTTCACCTGTGGATTTGTTGCACAGGTGGCATCCTAACACCTGATTTCGATAATTTGGATGGGTGAGCAAATACTTTTGGCATTATAGTGTAGGTTCACAAGATGAAGACTTCTTCATATTTTTGGCAGACTGCAAAGTGGATACACTGCCTCTCATTAGTGGAGCTAGCACATTGCCCTACTCAAAGCCTTAAATAATGTAATGTTTCAAATGCAAAATTTATTACTGCTTTGAAGACATCTTACTGGAATATTGTAGGATTAATTAAATGAAGAAAGTTAAGATTAACAACAAATGACAGAGTAATGTAATATTAACCCATAAAGCTACATAACCTTTTAAAGTCCAATGTGTTCCAGTGTGTAAGGGAAAATATTAATGACACAATTATGATGGTCTCATGACTGTCACAGTTAAGACTAAAAACAAATGACATGGTAATGTAATAATACACAAAGATAACTTTTAAAAGTATGATAATTAATACCTGTTATGACATATGATGATTCCTTGTTAATGTCAAATAATGGACGCAGAACATACTGATTAAAATACAAGCCAGAACCTGATATATTAATTATGTGTGTACGTTACCGCTGTCACCCATCGCCTCCCCCTTTCACTCACACGTGGCACTCCAAGTCAGTGCGCAGTGGTTTTCTCTGAGAGGCAGAAGATGTCTGTCTAATCATCAGTAATAGAATCCCGCTACATAAATAATAAAAATCCGATGGCGACATGTAAATTCAGCAGTGCTTCGCTTTCACAGACGGTGGGGACTACATCCAACTTTTACAGTCACTTAGAAAATAAGCTCAAAGGAAGGTAAGCTCTGTGGACATGAGGTTAGCAAAGCTAGCTGTGGAGGGACAAATTGCATTTGCTATAAAAAAAATTATAATAATTCACTGCGCTGAATTATTGTGCAGAGGTGTTGACTGACGTGTGGTATATGGGACAACACTGTCACCATAGGGAAGTGACTTTCAGGAATAATTTGATTCTTCTGAACCGCTCTTTTATGGAGCTAAAACACTTTGATAATTCACAAATGCACAAGTCAAGATCCATAAATGCGCAGAACAAGATTCCTAAATGCACAGAACAAGATTCAGACTTGTATTTTTGATGCAAACACAAATATCTCTTGATTTATAAACTGCTTTTGGCCTGTGAATTGCACTGCATCTGTGTGTGAATTTTGAGACTCCCCTGATGTCTCAATACACAAATGCCTTTTTTTAATAAATGGTCTATCTACCAACACCGCTGTATCCATGCCGAAGCACTGACAGTTTAGACCTCAGCCTGGCTTCTGGAAGTGACAGAGGAGCGGTAAGTGAAGTATCTATCTAACATATTTAGCTATTTGTAGCATGGCTATTGTTAATTGTGCAACAATAATCACAAGCTAGCTATGTAAGTGAGTAAGCTGTACTACTGAGTTATACTAGCACTTCTGCATGCTAATAGCGTCAGACTATTGTCTTTCCATATAGTTGAATTTATTCAAGATAATAATAGCCTTTGTATATTATGAATTGTTATAAAGCCCAAGTCCTTAAATGAGAAATTATAGCAATGTAATAATTCATTTAAGTCATGTTTTTCAGAAACACAAAGTAATTTTATTTTTACTTATCATACAAAGCTGAATATACAATTTGCCAAAATATGTACCCATCTCTAAAATACACATTGATGTGCATTTCTTAAATTTTTTTGTTAGTGGGAGCCTTTACTGTCTTATTGTCAGTTGGTTGTTTCTGTCTGTGCTCTGCGGTGACATTGTGAATCTTTGACATAACCAGTAAAGCCCAGCTCATACTGAGACAAAAAACACAAATGTAAAAACCTGGTAGATGATAATTCATACATTGTTTATGTAATATCTTTGGGTTCTTGTCTAATACTTTACATGAAAGAGCGATCTGGACACCGACGTGGATACTTTGGTTATTTTTGTTGGTAACCAAGACAACAGAATGTAATTTCGCAACCTTACATGTGAGCATGTGGGTATTAATATTACCCCACTACCTAGAACCAGCATTTATACATAATAAATACAAATATAATGCAGTTTATATTTCATAGTATTTAAAAAAAATCCTTTCAACATTCTAAATTAGGAGGTAAAGACTACAGGGACTTCACTTTTGTTACAAGACTGCGCCAGCAATATTATTTTGAAGTGTAGCAGACTGATCTGTCTTATATTTGAAAGCCATGTCTCAAAAGCAAGAAGTGCTGATATAAACTTAACTGGATTATCTCAGTCTCAAAACTGGATTTGTTTAACCATATACTGTATATGGATTTGAGACAATCATTACTTCAGATTTTTTGAAAGATATACTGCAATATACATTTTTGTGGATTAATCAGTACAAGTTTTCTCTTCCATAGTGTCACTAGATGTGCTGCATGACCCGATGAAGGTGTCTCTCAGCTACTTCACGTTGAAGCTCCCCAGCCACGACCAGATCTGCAGAACTTTCACCAGGACTTGGTGATGACTCTGACTTCCATAAGTTCTGGTTTGGACTTGTTTAGGGTCACATGTCATCAACTTCTAGTCAGTCTCACTTCTGAAATAAAATCACTTAAAAATTAATTACTTCTGAAGCTCATTGATGCTCAGGAATTACCTATATCTGCTGAGAATTTTTTCTTTTTTGTGGAGAATGACTTCCTTGTTTTTAATATGTTAAGTGATATCAATACAAGTTCGTAGATTTTTTTTTATTCTTCATCTAGCACTGGGCTTCTCACCTCCAGACCTCAGGAGCTGGCATACTGCGACTTGTAGATATGTCTCTGATCCAACACACCTGACTCTAATAGCTGAATCACTTCCTCAGTGCAGTCGGGTTCTCCATATTAACATCCTCATTATTTGACTCAGGTGTGTTGAAGCAGAGACACATCTAAAAGTTGCAGGCCCTCCAGGCCTGGATTTGAGGGCCACTGATCTAGCTGGTAGTTTACTTTTGTGAAGTCATCAGCTGAATAAGCTTGAATTGCATAAAGATAATTTCTGTCCTACTCAAAGTCACTGGTATAGTTCGGATAGAGCCTGATAAAGAAGGCTGGTTCTGTTCTAGGGACGACTATGGAACCTCTGGAGACAATGGTGCAAAGAAGGATTCTTTACAAAATCAAGACAGTTATGGACAACCCTGAGGATCCTCTTCATGAGACTGTCTACGAAAACAAGACAGATTTGCTATAATACAGGCCACACCAGAGATCTTCCCTGCCAACAGCCATCACCATCTTCAATGGCACTTTGAAGAATCTGAATTAATGAGTTACAACATTTAATTTCCCTCTGTGATTAATAAAGTATTTTTGAATTTGAATTTTGTTGGACTGGTTGAAGGCTTTATAGCACTAATTAAGTAAATACTTTCACTATTAACACTTTTTAGGTACAATTCATAGCATTACAGGGAAGGATTGTTATGAAACCACAAATAATTAGAAACAAGCTCTTTAATTCACTAGGTCAAACTTGAAAATGAAGGTACTATACTAGTTAACACAAGATCTCACTCAACATTACTGGCACTACTGACATTTTTGATCTTATAATTTGACTAGTGAGCATTATTAGTAGTGTTTGTTGCCTAGTGTTGCCACAAAGAAGCTTTACTCAATCAATAAAGATTTTGGGTTTCAGGATGTAGTGGTCAGAGCAGGGGCCCCATACGTAGGCTACAGACCCTAGTTTGGTACCCTTTTTGCACCCCTTCTTTTCAGATTACTTGTAAATGAAGGCCACTAGAGTTGATATATACTGTATATATATAGTATATAACAGCTTCTCCTATACCCGTCCCGTCATGCACACACGGAGGAATGTTGGTTGGATTTTAAGTCGTTTACTTTTTTATATTTTTACCTGTAATGAGTAGTTGACACAAACAACGAAGTTAGCCTCCCCTACTGGTCCACCAGTCACTCACAGCAGAGCGCAAAACAGTCTGTGTTTTACAAATAATTATTACAATGAAGTTTAACAATATATTTTTCTCTGACATGTGATCTTATAGTGGTTTTGATAAATGATACATCTTTAAAATAAATTTTATACAATTTGGTCTTTCTTTTATAAATGAAATAATTTAGAAAAATAAATGCAGATAGCAATCAAAATTAATTATTAAATTACTAAATAGCACCCTCTGGTGCTTCACAGAAAACAAAGCTGGCCATGTCGTTGTCATGGAAACAGCTAATAAACAAACTGACAAATTGGCAAACATAACTGAAACTGACAAACATAACTGACACATTAAATTACTGACATTTTTACCTGTAATGAGTAGTTGACACAAACAGCGCAGTTAGCCTCCCCTACTGGTCCACCAGTCACTCTGTGTACTGCAACAAACCTCCAATTTAGTCCCTGAACAAAACTTTGCTTTTGGCTGAGGGGGAAGGGATCTGATCATGTCTCCCAGAGTCCTGTTGAATCTCTTTGCGACACCATTCCCCAGGGGGTGAAAAGTGGTTGTATGGGATTTCTGTATCCCAGCCATCTCTAGAAGCTCTTTGATTAGCTTGCTCTCAAAGTTGGCCCCTTGGTCAGAATGTATACGGCGAGGAAACCCATAAATGAGAAAGAAGTTGTTCCAGAGACGACGAGCAACTTCCTTGGCAGTCTTGATTCTTACAGGGGAAGGCGTGTACCATCTTGGAGAAATGATCAGCCACAACTAGAACATCCACAGACTTGTTTCCTTGCTCAGCAGTCCAAAAGTCTATGCAGACTAATTCCATAGGCTCAGTAGTGGCTATGTTTTGAAGTGCGGCTGTGCGGTTCTGGTGTCTTCCCTACAATGCAGCGCTGACAGGACCGAACATAGTTCATTATATCACGGCCCATGCCACTCCAGAAAAATCTTTGCCTCGCCAGGGACAAGGTACGGTGCTGACCTTGGTGACCCGCTGCATCATGGAGACCATGGAGAACTTTCTGCTTCATTGAGTCAGGTACTATGAACTGGAGGATTTTCTTATTCATGTGAGGATCTTTCCTTGCCTTGTACAGCATGCCATTCTGTATGGTGAGTCTGGTCCAGTGTTTCAGCAGCTTACTCACGCTCTGTGATTCATTAGCCCTTTCACGTTTGGTAGGTCTTCTATGTCTCCGTACATAGTACATGGCTCTGCTGATTGTGTCTTCAGCCTCCTGCCAATTGACAAGCTGGCTCTGTGGGAATGCAGACGACTGGTTTTCATCCAGCAGAAAATTGGGGTCAACACCAGTGCCCATCATATGGCTCACACCTCCGCTGGACTGAACATTGAGGATGGCAGCAACTTCCTCTGCTGAGACTGAGCCTTTTGTGTTTGGTGGAACTGTATCTTGGACTGGCTCATTTGGAATCTCACTACCATCATCTACAACAGCTTGACAGTTGTTGGACACTCTGAAGACATCCTGTATGAGCCTGTCATTCACACTATTGACCTGGTCCAACAGCGAGGTATGTGGCGTGGTATATGAGGCGATGACCCACACATGACTGGACAAACGGCTCACGGCTCAAGGCGTCTGTGGCCCATCCCTGGCCCATCCCTGGCCAGGGATGTATTTCAGGTCAAAGTCATATGCAGCAAGCTTTGCCACCCACTGCTGTTCACACGCGTCAAGTCTAGGTTTGGTCAGAATATATGTCAATGGATTATTATCAGTCCATATGGTGAAGTGTCTGCTCTTCAACCAATGGCTGAATTTGTCACATACTGCCCATTTCAAGGCAAGAAATTCAAGGCAGTGTGCAGGGTAGTTCAGTTGGGAGCATGAAAAAGTTCTACTTGCAAAGTTCCACCAGACGGTAGTTGTGACAGGACAGCTCCAGTCCCATCAAAGGATGTGTCGACAGCTAGAATGAATGAGGCCTTGAAATCTGGGTGGGCTAGAGTAACACTTGTCATGAGGTCATATTTCAGTGTCTCAAAAGCAGTCTGGCATGCTTCTGTCCAATCAGCAGGTGTCAATTTTACATGACCTTTCTTTTTGACAGGTTTGCGGCCTCTTTTGTGCTTGTTTTGAGCATCCAGTCCAGCTGTGAGCTTAAACAGTGGTTTTGCCTTTGCAGAACATGCCTCAATGAAGCTTTGATAGTACATCACCATGCCTAGATAAGATCTGATTTTGCTAGGGCAAGGTGTTTTTCCATCAGACTGCATGAGGTCAGTGATTTGGATGTCATTTATGGTCTTCACTTTCTCAGGGTCTGTTCGGACACCATTATCACTGACAACATGCCCAAGAAACTTCACAGTCCGCCTTAGGAAGAAGCACTTCTTTTATGCGAGTTTAAGATTGTGTTCTTTAAGGCGGGAGAAAACCATGTGTAGGCGATGGAGTGCGGTTTCCTCTGTAGGTGCAAAAACCATCAAATCATCACGGTAGCACAATAGGCTTGTGAAGTTCTCATCACCGAATATGGACATCATCATCCTCATGAATGTAGCTGGACTATTGCACAGGCCTTGAGGCAGGCGGTTGTATTCATGTAGTCCAAATGGGGATGAGAATGCTGTATATTTTTTGTCAGGGAGGGTGAATAGGGACATTATAAAAACCTGACGTCAGGTCCATCGTTGAGAAGAACGCATTACCACCAAGGGCAGCCAAAGCATCAGCTTGATGTGGAAGTGGGTAAGCATCCTTCACAGTTCTCGCATTGAGCCATCTGAAGTCAGTGCAGACTCTGAGGTCACCATTTGGTTTCCATACCAGAACGAGTGCAGACACATACTCACTGTTTGACTTCTGTATAATGCCTCTCTCTTCCATTTCATTCAGAGTCGTTCTCAGTTTCTCATACTGGCTTGGCGGTATGCGTCTGTAGGGTAAACGGTATGGCTTGTTATCAACAAGACGGATGTGGTGAATGAACCCCCTTAGTTTCTCCACAATCCTTCTTGTGACGGGAGAAGATCGACTCATGCTGCACAATGAAGTCAAGGAGCTTGTCTTTCCACTGCAGTGGCACTTCACATGATTTCAGGTCAATGTCTTGCAGACCCAGAGCCTTCAGTGCATGCATCATGTCCTCCTCTGACCTTGGCTGCACAACTTCACTCTGTACACACTGCATATTACACTCAATCTTGTCAGCTTTTGGTAGGTCTTCAACTGCAATACATGGAGACACATCTGCTAATTTGGCATTTCTTGTCAGTACTACAACTCTGTCTGTAGGATTGATGACCCTAACAGGCACAAATCGATCTCCCCAAAGAGGAGTGACAACTCTGCCAACAAAGATGTGTCCCAGCTTTAGACCGTGTTGGCTCAACAATCACTGTACTGCCTGCCGACATCACTACTGACTCAGGTAACTTGCTCCAGACAAGGTGTTCACTCTGTGGTTTCAGGGTCACACAACTCTTGACTTTCACTGTCCCTACTTTATCTGGAATTCAATCACCCCTCCAACATTCTGTGTTGGATAGTAGTGACAGAAATTGGCAGTGGTCAGGTGTCTGGCCATTGTTTGGTGCGGAAACTAGTCTCCAGTAGCTGTCAGTGTTCTTTAGTTGGGTTAGAATGTGTTTTATGGCATTGCTGCCAAGAATCACCTGTTCTACTGTACAACTCATAGAGGGATGCATTATCTTGGATTTCTGGAAACTCATTACTGATGGGAGGCTTATTGAGTTCATCTGCACTGCCTCCCTTGTGTGCAGACCAGTCAATTTTCCTGATGCTATGGGGCAGCTCTTTTAGTTGGGCAGTTGTGGCGTGAATGGCCTGGAGCATAACACTTGAAACAGAGCCTATTTTCTCAGCAATGCGACAAGGCACTGTGGTTGTCAGCTTTGCAAATAATGCGTGGTTTAAACGTGAAACCATCAATTATGTCCGTATTGTCTACAGGTCGCCTGGGTGGAGTTCGCCTTCTTACATGTGATTGATCAGAGGCTCCATGCAGCAGAACCTTCTCTAACATGAACATTACATCTGTCAGGGAGACATACTGAGGGCTGTGTGACTGGGAGTACTCCTGACTGTTGTGTGTAGTGACCAAGCCATGGTCCACCTCTGCTTTGTGCACTTTAATGTCCACTGTCTTCTCGTGGTGCACTGGGGAAGTTACTTTACAGCTCACCTCAGCATGGTACTCATTCAGCACCTCCAGGACTTCACACACTGACCACCTATCAATAGTTTTGGACCTGAAAGTGAGAGTCAGGTCTTTACAGGGACAATTTCTAATACACATACGTGTCACCTCCATCTCAGGGTTTTCAAATAATTTGCCCTGTTCTCGGACAAAATTTATTGGTTATTTTAAACTTTTTTAACAAATAAAAAACTGCAAAGTGGGGTGTGCAATATTATTCAGCCTCTTTACTTTCAGTGCATCAAACTCACTCCAGAAGTTTAGTGAGGATCTCTGAATGATCCAATGTTGTCCTAAACGACTGATGTTGATAAATAGAATCCACCTGTGTGTAATCAAGTCCACCTGCTCTGTGATAGTCTCAAGGCTGTGTTTAAAGTGCAGAGAGCATCATGAAGACCAAGGAACACACCGACATACTGTTGTGGAGAAGTTTAAAGACAGATTTGAATACAAAAAGATTTCCCAAGCTTTAAACATCTTAAGGAGCCCTGTGCAGGTGATCATATTGAAATAGAAAGAGTATCTGACCACTGCAAATCTACCAAAACCCCGACGTCCCTCTAAACTTTCATCTGGAACAAGGAGAAGACCGATGAGAGATGCAGCCAAGAGGTCCATGATCACTGGATGAACTACTGAGTACTACAGCTGAGATGGGAGAGTCTGTCCATAGGACAACAATCAGTCATACGCAGGAAGAGTGCCAAGAAGAAAGCCATTTCTCAAAGATATCCATAAAAAGTCTCGTTTAAAGTTTGCCACAAGCAACCTGGGAGACACACCAAATGTGGAAGAAGGTGCTCTGGCCAGATGAAACCAAAATGAAACTTTTTGTCTACAATGCAAAATGCTTTGGCATAAAAGCAACACAGCTCATCACCCTGAACACACCATCCCCACTGTCAAACATGGTGGTGGCAGCATCATGGTTTGGGCCTGCTTTTCTTCAGCAGGGACAAGGAAGACGATTAAAATTGATGGAAAGATGGATGGATCCAAATACAGAACCATTCTGGAAGAAAACCTGCTGGAGTCTGCAAAAGACCTGAGATTGGGACAGAGATTTATCTTCCAACAAGACAATGATCCCAAACATAAAGCAAAACCTACAATGGAATGGTCTGGGAGGAGATCCCTCAGGAGACCATCCGCCACCTCATCAGGAGCATGCCCAGGCGTTGTAGGGAGGTCATACAGGCACGTGGAGGCCACACACAATACTGAGCCTCATTTTGACTTGTTTTAAGGACATTACATTAAAGTTGGATCAGCGTGTAGTGTTATTTCACTTTAATTTTGTGTGTGGCTCCAAATCCAGGCCTCCATTGGTTAATAAATTTGATTTCCATTGATGATTTTTGTGTGATTTTGTTGTCAGCACATTCAACTTTGTACAGAACAAAGTATTCAATGAGAATATTTCTTTCATTCAGATCTAGGATGCGTTATTTGAGTGTTCCCTTTATTTTTTTGAGCAGTGTGTATATGGAAAAAATTAGGAGGT
Source organism: Xiphophorus couchianus (assembly GCF_001444195.1). Lineage (NCBI taxonomy): Eukaryota > Metazoa > Chordata > Actinopteri > Cyprinodontiformes > Poeciliidae > Xiphophorus > Xiphophorus couchianus. The sequence goes on from NC_040232.1 coordinate 40,674,617, forward strand.
CACTGCACTTAATCCCATTGAAAGCCTCATGGTTATTCCACCAAATATTGATTTCTCTTCTTGAGATAAAACATATGTATTATTGTTTCTAAATGAATAGAACTTGTTTTCTTTGCATTATTTTAGGTCTGAAAGCACTGCATCTTTTTCGTGATTTTGACCATTTCTCATTTTCTGCAAACAAATACGAAACTTTTGCTTGTAATTTCGGAGACATGTTAGTAGTTCATAGAATAAAGAACAATGTTCATTTTACTCAAACATATAGCTATTAAAAGTAAAATCAGAGATCATTTTAAGTGATCTCTTAATTATGTATATCTAATTATCAGTGACGTGAGGTTCACAGCTGGTTAGGCACTGACTTCATCATAATCAAATATACAAATGTAGACCACCTGCATGTTATTGTTTACATAAGGAAATTTCATGCATACGGACAACGCTGGAGGGCAAAAAGAATTCTTTTACGTCATCCATAGCCACACTGTTGTGGTAGAATAATTCCATTAACTCAATGAAACTTGGAAATTTAGGTGTCATTAATTTCATGCTATGCGCCACAGCAAAGGGAAAAATCGTTTTAGTACAACTCAAAACCACTTCTTTCTCGCTCTCTGCATTGACCAGGCTACACACCTTTCAGGGTCCTTGTCTGTTGCAACTGACAACAACGCCCCTAAAACACACTGAAATATTTCCCATACAAAGAGCAGAACATTCAGTCCATTGCAGTAGTATGGTTTTAGGCTTAATGTTTATTTTGCGATTATTAATAAGTGGTTGCTGTGGTACGAGGAGAAAACTATTGCTGCACTTTACTACAGCTAGCTCGCTGTTACTGTCTCTTACTCTGTAGTTGTGGAGTCACAATGTCTGGGATCATGAACGCCCCTGCCATGAGGCAAGAGAACTGCCTGCCTCACCTCGAATCTGTTCTCTGCCGTTTCTGATCGCTCCTCAGCACATGAAACTCGTTACATGTAACCCAGCTGTATTTTTATTTGTCTATTCTGTGTTATTTGCTTTTCTGTATTGCTTTTACTTTATGGGTAGGTGTCCCTTTAAGAGCAAAGTATGTGTCGCGAGATTAGTTTCTGTTGTACATCTAGAGTAACGGTAGTTACACTTCCTGACCACTGGGGAGCACTAGGAGAGGACACACAGAAACGAGTTCGAAGAGGAAGTAGTTCATGTTGTACCCCATGTTAGAAGCAACAATAAAGAGCACGGCTTTTCAACCGGATAGCTTCTCCTATCTTCCCTCATATCATGACAGTATGACATTACTTTACGGCAGCATTCCGACTGCAGTTGCTAGGGGAATTCCCGGGCTTCGAGTTTCAGAGCTTCTGCAGAGCAGAGACATGCTGGTCTCTGCCTACCTTCTGCATATCGCCCGACTTCTTTATACCTTTTCATGTTTTCCTGCTGGTGCATTATTGTGGCCAATATTGTGGCCGGTGAGAGGAACATTGGGAAGGTGTTCTTGTGCCTGCGGAGGAAGAGAGAGAGCCTGCTGAGTTTTCCGTGTCTGTGGACTCCTGCCATCGTCATTCTGGGTTGCCATCCCAGTCAAGACAACCTCTTTCATTTATCTACTTTGTATGCATCAGACACACACAAAAATATAGAGCTCAATATGATTTTTTTTTTTTTGCTGGCCAGCTTCTTTTAATTTTATTTTTCTACCAAGGACCCTGAAAGGATTCTTTGCGATCTAAATTTTATTCTATTTTATTTTAACATTGAGAGGACTTGCTACTGAGACAAATATAATTTGTCCCACATAGTTCAGAAGCGTGTTTAAGTGAAATAAGCACAATGCATATATTCCACTCATGTTTGGAGTGAATGTTGTTTTGTTTTTTTTGTTGTTGTTTTCCAGGTAAACTCTGTGACCGAGTTAAGACGAAGTTGGATGTGTCCAGTGACTTGTATTAAACATAACTGGTTGATGGTAAACTGCTATCTGAACCGGAGTAAATTCTACTCTTTGGTTACACACACGCAGTTGGTGACAAAAAAGAAACACTGTACATTATATACATAAGCTAAATTATGGAAAATCTGTTCATATATTAAATGTTTTTTAACCATTTTATTGGCGATGTACAGACAGGAGGAACATGTTCTCATAGAATGGCAGCCAGTGAGAGGTTACGCAATCGAAGGTGAGGCTCAGCTCGCTGCTGCCTCACCAGCTGCGCTTCCGAGCATTTGAATGGGAAAATGCAAAAATTCAGCAATTTTGAAGAGAAAATAATCTAATTGTAGTGATGTCATCAGAACGTACAGAGTGTTTTCTATTAAATTGAGTATTGTATTTTTGATTACAAGTTTATTTATTTTTTTCTATTATTATTATTATTTTTATTTTTTTATACTTTAAGAGTTTATTTGAGTTAGAAGTAATTGCTTAGTTTTTTTTTTTTGCTTGTTTGTACTTTCTGTGGGCAGAGGCTGTGGCTTTAAAAGCAGGTCTCTGCTCCACAGGGAGGCAGTCTGTGGCTAGACTCCTGAGAAGTCGCACTGAAGGTGATGGACTCTGACAATGAAGATACTGCTGTTTGTCTGATTTTAACCTGCCTTGGACGTCCTTTGTATATATTCTGCACCTGCCATCTTTGTTCACCTGTAGAAAAGCTTAATAAATTTCACTAAAGTGATCTCCGACCTTGGCCAGTCATTTATGTTTGACCGAGTCATAATAGAACTCCGTCACACTCTGCTTCACTTGCCTCCCCTGACCGCACGTCACTGATTATATATATATATATATATATATATATATTTCCAGCAAACGTTTCGGGCGAGAGGCGGGGTCACCCTGGACAGGTCGCCAGTCTGTCGCAGGGCAACACAGAGACAGACAGGACAAACAACCATGCACGCACACACTCACAGAATTTAGAGAGACCAATTAGCATGAAACTCACAAAAGAGAGACTGTTAGGTAAACAGTCATGTTTTTGGACTGTGGGAGGAACCCGGAGTACCCGGAGAAGCTACGCATGCACAGGGAGAACATGCAAACGCCATGCAGAAATACCCCGGGCCTGGAATCGAATCCAACTGTGCTACCAACTGCGCCACTGTTTGGCTTCAAAATGACAATAAAAGTTTATGGTTCCGACCTAGCAAACACAAATGTGTGCTGACTAGCTTGTATGTCAAATTACTATATTACCAGAACAACATTTGTCAGCAGTTGGTTCCCGGTAAATGTTTGACTTTCTGAGCATTAGATCCAAACTTTGGATCATAAGCATGGTTCCTACTTATGAACCATAAGTCGGCCAAAAAGTCTTACTGATAAAAGTGTTTTGTCAGTGTCTAGTGTGATCCACTATTCAAGAAGGTTGGAGAGGGATTTTTTTATAGATTATCACCCTTTCATGCTGATTAAATGCTTGAGACTAGTTGTGAGGAGTTAATCCTTGGTTTTCTTCATCTCTTCAGTGTAGTGTATAACTGACGACTGTTGCTCCCTATGTCTGTTGGATCCCAGATCTGGCATACAGTGAAATGTCCCGTGCCGTGTTTCCACTGTGGGAGGAGCTGGCTGAAGTCGTCAAGGATTGGGAGGATGTGGTCATTGCTCAAATCGACGCCTCGGCCAATGATATCAACATGTCAATGCAGGGTTCCTACCCATCCCTCTGCCTGTTTCCTGCTCTGTACGCTGAGAGGGTATGTATTACTCACTGGTTCATTTATTGCAATATTCTCAGCAGTAAATCATCTGAATGTTTTTTTTTTTTCTTTTTTTGCCTGTTTACAAATTACAAAGCATTGAATATTTCTTTTGTGACTTCAAGGTGGTGGTTTATACTGGGAAAAGGAACATAAAAAACTTGGTTAGGTTTATGGATAAAGAGATGAAAAAGGCCAAAAGAGACAGAGTTAAGGTAAATTGTGCAGCAGTTTTTAGGAGTATGAAATCTGAAATATTTTCTGTGGAAAATGAGATTTTTACTCCATGTTATTCCAGGAGGATGAAGACAGGATGAAGTACATAGAGACTCTCAAGACAGAAGAAACAAAAAAAAACAAACCCAAAGATGAGCTTTGATACAGCAACTCAAAGTAATGTCTGTATGCGTCATTTGGCTTTTAAGAATTTTTTTAAAACATTTTTTTTACTTGAACCACATTCCTGTGAAAAAGTATTTTCTACCTTGCAGATGACCTCTGTTTTAGAGAATCACACTTTGTTTGAGCAAATAATTTCCATATATTATTACATTTTCTTTATTAACATCTAAATCAAGCTTAAAAATAGTTAAAGCAAGAATGAAATGCAAATTACCACATTTTCTATTCATTTTATTACTACCAGACCTGTAGAATCAGAAAATCTCTTAAGTGCTAGGGTTGGTGGCGGGTCCGACTCAAGGTAGAGTTTAATGAAGTAAGGCTAAAAGATTTTCAATGGTCCAATTATTTAATGATCTGATTGAAGAACTTTCACAAACAGATATTTTCATGCAGAAGTGGGTTGCTTTGGATCCTTTAATAAATTAAATTGTTGTTTGAAAATGCTTTTATCATGTTTTTTTGCTATGCTTTTGGCCCACATGCAGAACACTTCCAGGAGTCACTGAGAAAATGTTAACTTTACTGAACAATCAATGAATAACAAATGTGCATCTTTGTCCGGGAGCCTGGCGATGCGGGGTGAGCCAGAACAATGGAAACCGAGTAGATGAATGATGGGTAACAGTCACTGATGAATGTGTTTTTGAATGACACTCTTACTGATGGAGATAGAAGTGAGTCTGCCTGGGGGAAAGTGATTGGGTTCCAGGGTTCAAATCCTTGTGTGGGTGTTAATCCAGAGTTGTGCAACACTGGGAGCTGGGGATCCATGAATCGGTCTGGTGGAGGTCGCTGGATGGTAATAGCATTGGAGGGTAAACAGGTTACGCGGCACAGGCTTGATGGAGGAGGAGCAAGACGTTGCCAGTCATGGACTTCACAGTCTTGAGAGCACTGCTGAGAAACCAAGGCAGCACAGAGCACTGCTGAGAAGACCTTTAAAGGATATAGAGATGGGAATGTCAGATGAAACCCCACTTCGACTCTTGTGTTGTCTTGCCGAAAACCATGTGACTGGCACCAAATGATGCCTCATATTACATGGGACACATAACTGCTTCATTTTGCGTGTCGGTTTTCAAAATAAAAGCATGATGAGCCATGCTGTTTCATGGGTTGTTGTAAGTAATGTGGTATCAGAGCATCAGAGGAGAGTATTTGTCATCAGCAATGGATGAAATAAAAGGAACACTGACCAACATATTTGATGTGCATTGATGATGACACTCATCAAAATGTAATATTTACTTTTTTTCTTAATTGTTGACTGCACTGAGTTTTTATGTATATTTTTGTGTTTTTATGACTTTGAACTGCATTGTTGCTGAAATGTGCCTCAAAAATAAACTAGATTGAATGATTGAAATGGACATTTGGGAACACTTTGAGATGATCGCTCACATTATGATTCTTAAATCTTATTGTGGTTAATTAATCTTATTGTGAATTAACCCCTCCATCCTCCCCAAATACCCAGTCTGGAAAATTTCACTATTTGGAGTTTGATCAGCAAGACTTATATAAGTCTGTTTCTTCTTGAACAGAAGAAACAGACTTAAAGCTGCTGGAAGAGTAAAATTCTGCACATGACTAAATATAAAGGACCAGAGCCAAGTAGACATCCAAAAAAAGAGGATTTTGAAGAATTTTAGGTTTTCAGGAAACAAATCAAAACACAAAGAATGTCTGTCCCAACAAGCACTGGACTCCTAAGACACTAAAACAGCAAATGTCTTTATTCTCTGACATGGAAGAAAACACAACAAAACAAAAAGCAGGATTAGTTCAGCTAGAGATAATTTTAATAACTAAAAATAGGTTACAGTTAAATAGGATTTAACTGACTCTACTGTCACTAAACATGTGTTTGACAAAAATTTTCTGACAGTATTACATATACAAATTTGTGGAAGTATGATTGGAATGACAAGGCTGTCATAGTTTCAGCAGCAGATGTCACTACTGAGTAATGAATGGAGCATTGAGCAATGAACTTTTGGGCAAAGCAAAGGGCTGGAAAGCTTCATTTCTTCATGAAGCTTCATTTGGCCAACACTAAAAGGAGATCTTAAATGTAAGTCACAAAATACAAAAATCTCAGAGATCAAACACTGGGTTTCAGCACAGAGTACTGAGTGTACCATGGTTAACACTCAGTCGCTGGACTGAGGAGCCAGTTGCCATCGGAGGACTGGCAACTCTCCTCTTGTGCTCTTGCTGTTACTCAGCAGGTCCATTTTCAAGTAAACAGTACTTGAAAATGGACTGATTGAAATACTTGAAATTGTACCTAAGCATTTTCAAGTGGCTCCCTCTGGTGGATAACCGTCGGAACTGGCCAAAACCCACACGGAACTCAACCCCCAGCGTTGTACACAGGTTTCCTTTGTCCGATATTGACAATTGTTGATGACCAGAAAAATCTTAGGATACAGATTACAAACTGTGTGGCCAATATTATCAAATAAAGACTTCAGCTATTGAATTCTGACAACCAATAACATTTTAGGTTATATAATGCAAACAAAGTGCTTTAGATTTTCCTCTATTTTTTATGTTTTGGAATAACCTAAAATGAAAGAATAAATCATAATTTAGTTTACTGGGGGTTTTTTTTTTTTGGTCTTTTCCTTCGTATTGGCAGAAATGGGCAAATATGAACTTCATTAAGGAAGTTTCGTTATTTGTTTTTGCAGACACAGAGACATAAAAAGACAAAAAGTTAAAACCAGAAATTTATGTACACCACTTAAAAAAACACAATTTTTTCACAGTTTTAAGTTAAATCAGACCAAATGTCACTTATTTTAGGTTAGTTAATTAACAAAAGTATTTTTATTTGCTAAATAATGAGATAATTTGTCAGATTTATTTATTTTCTGTCTTCAAAATCAAAAGTTTACATAAAGAATGGCCTTTAAACTGTGAGGGGAAAAGCCCAGATTATGTTATGGCTTTGGAAACTCCCAATAGCTTAACTGAAACATTTAATTGGAGATTCACCTGTGGTTATAAGGTGGAAATAGGTTCAGTGTCCAAGAGATGAACATGTTTCGGCCCAGAATGTACAAATCAAACCCAGAAGAAAAACCAAAGACTTTGTGAAGATGACAATTCAAAATGTTCTGTGCACTCCTATTAATGTTGCTGATGGATGGATGGATGGATGGATGGATGGATGGATAGATAGTCAGATGCAAAAGAAAAACTTTGAAAATCTGAAAATGTCCACAGAAAATTTAATTTGTAGCATAAAAAGGTAGTTGCACAACTTTATGAGTCCAATCTGGGTGTCACTACAACTCATAAAAAGTATGTACATAATGAAGATTAATAGATGTCACACTTGTTCACATGTGGTTCCCTTTTTCCATGCACAAGGGTGACATGCTCCCAGTGTGATCAAGTATTTTGTTCATGTGATCCATGTTCTATTAACATATGGAACATGTGACCATATTTCTCGAGTGAACATGTGAAACATGTGAACATGTTTTTTATTTGCTTGTTTTTTAATTGGTTTTACCATGAAAAGTTCCAACTTAACATATATGTGGTTTTTCATGTGACTCGTATCACATCACATGTGGTACATCGTTTTTCCACAGGTAAAAATCTTATGCTTTTTCTGTAAGGGCAATTTTGATATGTTGAAATCAGGAAGATCTTGGTTCGCCTTCATCTTCTTAAACAGAAAAATACCAACGTCCATAAAGCAAGACAAAAACAGAAAGGCAAACGTGTATTTGTTCAGATGGAGGTGTTGGAGTCGACTGAAGACGGAGCGGCGATGCTGCAGCCTGAGATGAGCCTCGGTGACGCGCTGTGACTTCATCTTGTTCCTGGAAGAAGAACGCTCTCACACCGACTCTTCTCGCTTTCTCAGCCTCGTTGAGGGAGCTGAAATTCGGAGGGATGGAGACAGCGAGCGCGTATGGAGCCACGAAGGCCAGGAGAGTCCCCTTCAATCCGGTCGCCTTTTTCATGCATCCCCGCACCATCTTCAGACTGCTATCGTGGGTAAGCCTCCTCTTCCAAATGCGTTTTGCGGGTCTCCATGAATGGACGGGCCTACCTGCAGCTCCCCTTTCTGCTTTTCTGCTTTGCGATAACGTGATGCGTTCCGATCCACTTTTCAGTTATGTTTTTAGACAAAATCTCAATTTGAGGAACTGAATTTTTCTGTTTCTGTCGATAAGAAGCCAACGAAAGAAGGTTTTACGTTTTATAAAGCTTCTGCTCGGGATGAAACCCTTGTTCCCATTGTGATGTGATGCCGTGCAGCTGTGAGTCATCATGTGTCTGTGTTATCTCTTATTATTCATCTTAATACGGCTTAACAGAAGTGCATTGGAAAAATGTACATTTGAATAAAAAGGAACAACTGAAAAAGCTAAATCGAGCGGAAGAAACTCTGGGACATATGCATTTGACAGATCAGTAAAAGGACTTTTGATGCCTTCATGGATGAAGTAGTGGGACATTAATAATTAATCATTTTGTTAGAGAATTATAAAGAACTCTCCATTAGATATAGCCTCCAGCTTTCAAAGTGACGTCACTTTCATTGTTAAAATAATAGAACCAATATTTCCAACTGAAAGAAACCTGAAGAAAACAAGCATTTTATTTTGACAAGACATTACTGTGATAATATGAGCAGTCCCTGTAGCTATAAAACAAAACACATTTACCAACAAAAGAGAAGTTAACAGAATGAATGATTCTGATCTGATTGAAAGTAATTTGACACAAATGCATAAACAAAGCACAATGGCTCCAATCATAATGGATTGATGACGTTAGTTACTGAACCAACAGCATCACTTCATCACTTTATCACTTAATCAACTTATTGTGGAGGTCTGGAGTCCATGGGCAAGAAGCAGAGAATATTCATGAAAAATAACTTGTTCAATTTACTAAATACAGTTATATAAACAATTTTAACGAAACGGAGTATATGAACTTAACTGTATTTAGTGAAATCAATGAAAAATACTTTGCAGCTCCAACTTAACTGACTGAATATTTCTTTATTAGTTTTAATTAATATAGCAGCCTTAGTTCAGTCTTAGTTACAGTTTCCACACAGTGTAGTTAAATAAATGAAAATTACGACACTTTTGTTCCGTGGAACAAACATTTATTAGTAATAAAACAGCATCACATATAACAAGGCATCTGCCAAGTTATATATCTTGCAGCTATATATAGAGAAGATTCATCCCTTCTTATAACACAAGAATCCTCTATCAGATGGCATTTTCAAGGCCGGCTCTGTAACACACATCTCTTTATGATGGCTACCTCTCTCAAAATTATGGTTACTCTACTGCATAATTCAACACAAACTAATACATAATGATTAAGAGGAACAGACTAATCACTAAAACAGGGGTCTCAAACTTCAGTCCTCAAGGGTCGCAGTCCTGCAGTTTTTAGATGTGCCACAGGTACAAAACACTGGAATGAAATGACTTAATGACCTCCTCCTTGTGTAGATCAGCTCTCCAGAGCCTTAATGACCTAATTATTCTGTTCAGGTGGTGCAGCAGAGGCTCATCTAAAAGTTGCAGGACTGCGGCCCTCGAGGACTGGAGTTTGAGACCCCTGCACTAAAAGAAGAATGCCAAACAATTCACTGAAATGATAACAACAACCATAAATCCTACCCACAATCCCTCACTGAAGCCACATGACAAACAGCCAAGCACAACAGAATCACTTCATCGTTTTATATGTAATGCAAATATATACACTCTGGTTTCAGTCACCATATTAATAAACTTTTTCCATCTTCATTAGTCTTCACAATACTAAACAATGTTCACTAAAGAGCAAATTGGAAGGAAAAGTGGGTCTATTCCCTTATGTTAACTTTTATGACATAAGGATATGGCAGGTGACTTTGACTATTTGACAACCCAGAAGGTTCTTTCTATGTTGTCAACTAATAACTAATATTCACAAGTAACTTTGTTCTGGCATGGGTGCCTAAACAAATAAATGGTGCAAAACAGATTAGCACTATTTGTTTTGGATCATTTGGGACAAAACTTTAAGTGTTAGATTTTTTAAAAGTGTGACTTAAAGAATACAATTTGTGTCTAGTATTTAAGACAAAAATACTAGTGTGTCACATTAGAATCACATTTCTACAGATTCTAGGAATCTGTAGAAATGTAACTGCTTTTTCGTAATTCTGAAAGACTGAAAAAACTGTAGTTACAAAACTCCTCTAGGATTTTTCTCTATAACTTCAACTTCTCAGTTACAAACCACAAATACATTTGCACTAAACATATCTTTATATAAACAGTTGTATTACTAAAGTTACTTAAACTTCTGAACATCTGAACATGTAAAGGTAATATAAGCTAATATTATTGCATCGCTATAGGAGGTGCACTAACCTGAGAGGAATATTGAGGCTTTTATTTTGAAATTTTCAGTATGCTTCATTTTAAATGGCCAAACTAATCCCAGGTGTAACAGTGGTTGGGTTAAATCAGTTATATAATGCCCAAAAGAGCAATTACCTGATGTAAAAAATGTCAAGGCTTTTATTTTGAAATTTTCAGTACGCTTCATTTTAAATGGTCAAACTAATCCCATGTGTAACAGTGGTTGGGTTAAATTGGTTATACAATGTCCAAAACATTCTGACATGACTGTAGTTCTGACATTCTGCTCAACTCAGAGTTCCACCATCATTGTAGTTCTAACCTGTCAACTCAGCCCTCCTCTATAGTAAGTGAGAGTTCCGCCATCACTGTAGTTCTAACCTTCAGCCATCATTGTAGTTCTAAATGGGAGCTAAGCCCTCTGACCACTGTCATATGTGTGTGTGTGTGAGACAGAAAGGTGGAGAAATATTTCTATCTTTGTGAGACACCCAGTCAGTTTTTCTGAAAAAAAAAACAGTCCGAGCAACTCCTTCCCGTTCAGGAACCGTAAGGCCAATGAAGCATATGAGAGGACTATTTCTCGTCTCCAATAGTACCGTGATTCACCTCTGTAGCTCACTCACAGTAATAACAGCAATGATAGAGAGAGGGTGTGCGCTGAGCTCTGAAATCTTTGAGAAAAGGATGAAAATAAATGGCTGGGAGGCTGAGTTTTCCCTGTCACATGATTTCGCTCTGAAGCACCTTGACAGAAAACCATCAGCCTTAGAGAAATTTTGAAAACATTTTACGGGAGCAGGCATTCGGTGCAATGTCATGACTGACTTTGATACCAATAGAGCGATTTTTGTAGGCGATTTCAAAATTGTTTTGGGGTCAAAACTCCACTCCATTTCTCACTCTAACGGAGCAGCAGTTGGTGTCAGTTACACACTAAAGTTCGGCAGTTGAAAATTTTGCTCGTTTTTAACTTTTTATGTCGCCATTTTTACTCGAAACCCCAATAAAAATAATAGCCCTCATGTTGGGATCGAGCCGCACATTTTAATACCTTTTTTGTGGGATTTCTCGCAGCGGTACAAGCTGCATTAACGGTGATGGATTATTAATAAGTAAAGTTTAAAGAGACATTCTATTAGGTGTAGAACAATAAGTGTTCTACACTTATTGTAGAACACAGTCACTGCCTCCCATGCAATGCATGCCCCAATTAAGTTAGGCCCCAATTAAGTTTAGTTCAACATTTCACTGAGTTCTTTTTTTGAGTGCATACTTAGGACAAGTTGCTAGTTAATCATAGGAACCAAAGCCAAACTCAAAATTTTGTATTGTTTCCTTTACACTATTAAATTACATTATGTATAAATAAGTCAAGCCAAGTTTATTTGAATAGCACATTTCAGCAAGGTATTTCAAAGTGATTTACATAGTAAAACATGCAAAACAAGAAATGAATAAGAAGCATTACATTATGTGCAAAATAAAGAGAAACCATGTTCCTGTTATAATTAATCAAAGGCAAGCAAAGTAGTCTTTAGTCCTGATTTAAAGGAGCTCAGTGATTCATCTGGTTTGCAGTTTTCTGGAAGCTTGTCCCAGATTTGTGGTGCATATACAATTATATTCTCTGAGTTTCCTCAGGGAACCCGAGGAAGGGTTGATGTGCTCTATCTTCCTAGTTTTAGTGAGAACATCAGCTATATCAGCTGCAGCTGGAGGATTGATTTCTTTTTAGCCAGACCTGTGAAGACACTGTGGCAGTAATGAGTTTCTTTAAATCTTGCTGAGACATTAGTCCTTTAATCCTAGAGATGTGCCTAAGGTGATAGAAGGGCGACTTTGTGAACATCTTTAGCATATTTCCAACAAAAGAACTGTTGTTTTTGAACTGATTCTTTTTGGGTGCTTTCAAACCTCATTGCTTTGTTGAGAGCTGATGTGTATTTCGATCTGCTTGGGAAATCAAGCATTCATAACTGTCTCTGTGGGTGTCATCCATCAGCGACGTCTTTTAGATGATACTTTTTCTCTTTCTGCAGGTTTTCTCCATCGTGGTGTTCAGCTGCATAGTGAACGAGGGTTACATCAACATCGGCAGCGAACGTTTACTGTGCGTCTTTAACAAAAATGCTCATGCCTGTAACTATGGCATGACTGTGGGCGTGGCCTGTTTCCTTGGCAGCACCTGCTTCCTGATCCTGGATGTTTACTTCCCTTCTATGAGTAACCTCAAGGACCGAAAACGAGCGGTGCTGTTCGACCTCATCTTTTCTGGTAGAGATCAAAGTCTTCCTGATTTATGCGAAGTGATAAGAGAAAACAAAAAAATCTAATCAGTAAAATAAGCAGTAAAAAGTAAAATCTACTTTTTTGAACATTGCATCATCTTATAATGTTATTCTCTCATTAAAATCACACATGGAGTGTTGCCAAAAATTAAAGAATTTTTGAGAAATTCTTTAAACTCCATAGCAACCATTCAACTGTGCAAAACACCTGGGTGAACCACCTTCAAGGGCCAGGCTCCTCCTCAGAGCTGCAGTCTCCAAACTGAGCTTCCACCAACCAGAGCATCCCTCTCTCAGCTTCTTCAGACTAGCCAGCAGCGATTAGCAAACCCTTGCTGGAACTACTATCTTCCAGCAAGGGTTTGGGGTTACTATGTTCCTATGTAAACATTGGTAAAAACGTTTTTAAAGGGTTAATAGAGGAGAGATGTTATGATGACTTCCTGTGGGTGGAGTTTCAGAAAAGAACAGGAGTTTTTAAAGAGACAAGTGACCCAATTTCAAGCCATTAAATTATTACGTCAATTTTCTTTTAAGTCATTTGATATATAGAGCACTTTTATAACAATTGAAGGTGACATAGTTACTCGATCGTGCTATAAAATGGCACATAGTGCCTGGTAAATACATTGACCTAAAGAACAAAAGAAAGAAAAATGTGACACAGCTGACTGTGGGGTGATACAAGCAAGAAAATAAATACAGTCCTGTTTTTCTCCTTCAGGAGTGGCCAGCTTCCTGTGGTTTGTTGGATTCTGTTTTCTGGCCAATCAGTGGAAGGCCACATCTCCAGATGAGCTGCCATTGGCCCAGGGCTCAGACGCTGCCAGAGCTATTATCACGTTTTGCTTCTTTTCAATCCTAAGCTGGGTCTGTACCTCTTTTATTCACATTATGTCACATTACACATTAATGTAAATAATGTTTTCTTTCTGTTTTCATCATCTTCATCACCATGTGCATTTAACCCACCATATGTTGTTTTGCTTATTGATGCTATTGGAAAGAATCACATTTCTTTCTTCCACTCAAGTTGATCAAAGGCCTTTGTTTAAAACTCCCCCCACTTTTTCTGTTGTCCAGTATTTGAACGCACTTTCACACACCAGTGGTATGAATAACCAACAGTATTACAGTTTCACAAATAAAAATATCATTAAATAAATGCATGATTATTTATTCAATATATTGTTTAACTGTGGAGGATGTATGCCACCTCTCACCCATTGTTGGTGATAACTCTTTACCTTTTTCTGCAAGTAAATCAATGTAGAAAGTGTAGAAAGTAAATCAATAGCTGAAAACAAATTTTGAACTAATAAATTGTAATAGATTTACAAGAGAATGGATAAAAATAGTGTAATGGTTACTGAAGATGGGCTGCACAGTGGTGCAGTTGGTAGCATTGCTGCAAGAAAGCCCTGGGTTCAATTCCCAGCCTGGAGTCTTTCTGCATGGAGTTTGCATGTTCTCCCTGTGAATGGTGGGTTCCTCCAGGTACGCTGGCTTCCTCCCACTGATGGTCAGTTAGATTGATCTCCTAAGTTCTCTTTAGGGATGTGTGTGTGTGCATGATTGTTTGTTTGGTCTGTTTCTGTGTTGCTCTGCGATGGACTAGCGACCTGTTTAGGGTGACCCCACCCTTCACCTATTGACAACTGGGGATAGGCACCAGCTACCCCACTATGGATCAGGTGTAAAGATAATGGATGGATAGGTATCTGAAGCTTCCATTATGCCCTTATTGAATTTTATCTTTTAACCTTGGCAGTCTCTGCAAGTTTCACTAAGATCAAGAAACTTTGAGATGCAGACAGAAATTCTGTTCTGGCTTCATCACAGTTTAATAAATAATCGCACAATGGAACATTTGGTAAGCTGTTTTTTACACTTAGATTTAAACGAGGGCAAGAAGTGTTACACGTTAAACCCCAAATTTAACAAAATGGCTATAATTCCTTTATTATGAATACAAGTGCATTATTTTATCTTACAAGATTATTTTTAAGTGATTTGCTCCTTTCTAACTAGGTGGAGTTTCTGTTTTGACAAGCAAATAATTTCTGCCAAGATTAAAATGGATTCAGTAGGGTATCTTGTTAACCATTTCTGGGTGGGTGGACATGGGTGGGCGGCTCCAAGGTGGTGCTGGTCTGGGTGACACGCAGATTGTGTGTGTGCGAATTTGTGTAATTTGCGGACCTGTATGGCATTTTACAATTTATTCTACCACAGTTTTTATGAACTGATCTCTATGTCAATGACATACCAGCTGGTGGTCTCCCTTACTGCTGTGATGCTTTTTTGTCATCTTTGGAGTATTAAGCGCACATATCCAGATTCACTTCAGTATAATAGTATAATCTCCTGTTGTTTTAGAATTTGGGAACAGGTATAGCCAAAGTAGAATGCTCCTTCCCCTCGGAGATTATCCGGCACGATCCAACTTCGGGGAGCAGAAGATCAGTCTAAGTACATTCAGGTGCTAGGAAAAGGGGCCGGCGGGGAGGTGTCCAACAGCGACTTAAAAGACCAGGCCTTAGGAGGATGCCCCTGCCCTCAATCATCCTTGCCAACGCACAATCGCTCCGGAATAAGCTGGATGTTTTACAGGCAAATGTTAAGTTACTTACAAAATATAAAAATGTCTGTCTGGTTGCCCTGACTGAGACATGGCTCAAGAAGCAGGATGGAGCTTTTGAACTGGAAACAGATGACTTTGGAAAACTACTGCGTCTTGACAGACACCCACAGTGACAGGGAAATCACTTGATGGAGGCCTTTGTATTAATAAACAATGGTGAAATGTGGGGATACCTAGGGAGACAAAGTGTACTCCTGACATTGAGGTACTTTCTGTCTTCTTCGCCCTTTTTATTTATCCAGGAAGTTTCTGCAGATATTTGTTACTCTTGTTTATATTAATCCCAGAGCAAATGCTACTAGTGCATTTTTTATTCATTTTTTGTCTGAAAACTGTGTGGTTTATTTGGCTCCGACGTACAAACCTGCTCTGAAAAAAATAATTGAGTGACTTTTGGCTCATCTTTGAACCAAGGGATTGATGCCTGTTTGGATTTAAATGAACTGACTGAGAGTTGCTTCTCATATACACTGTGTTCCAAATTATTATGCAAATTGGATTTAAGTGCCATAAAGATATACATTTTTGTTGTGCTATTAAATTAATAGATGGTATTGTGTGTCAGGGCTCTTTGAATCACTATAATTAATTTCAGAGAGCTTTGTTGATTAGTTTGTCTGGTGAGCTCAATTAAAGGAAATCTACTTAAGAAGGATGTTCCACATTATTAAGCAGGCCACAGGTTTCAAGCAACATGGGAAAGAGAAAAGCTCTCTCTGCTGACGAAAATCATCAGATAGTGTAGTGCCGTATGACATTAGATATTTAAGGAAAACTGAAGCGTTATCGTACTGTGAAGAGATTTGTGGCTGATTCAGAACAAAGAGAAACAAAAGTTTCTACAGATAAAGGCATAATGAGGAAGGTTTCTGTTAGACAAATTCATCAGATTAAGAGAACAGTTGTTAAAATGTCCTTACAAAGCAGCAAACAGTTATTTGAAGCTGCTGGTGTCTCTGGAACCTCAAGGTGAAGGATCCTCCAGAGGCTTGCAGTGCTTGAACCTACTATTGGGCCCCTAACCTGAGCTCACAAGCAGAACCGGTCCCAGTGTGCCCAGCCATACATGAAGATTAATTTTCAAACAGACTTGTTCACTGATGACTGCTGTGCAACCCTGGATGGTCCAGATGGACGCAGTAGTGGATTGGTGGTGGATGGCCACCACGTTCCAACAAGGCTGTGACATCAGCAAGGAGGTGGTGGAGTCATGCTTTGGGCTGAAATCATGGGGAGAGAGAGAGAGAGAGCTGGTCGGCCCCTTCAGATTCCCTGAAAGTATGAAAATGACCTCAGAAAAGTATATGGACTTTCTGACTGATCACTTTCTTTCATGGTTCAAAAAGAAGAGCCGTAATTGTCGTAGCAAAATCATCTTCATGCATGACAATGCACCATCTCATGCTGCAAGGAATACCACTGTGTCATTGGCTGCTATGGGCATAAAAGGGGAGAAACTCATGGTGTGGTCACCATCCTCCTCTGACCTCAACCCTATTGAGAACTGCTGGAGTTTTCTCAAGCAAAAGATCTGAGGGTGGAATGCAGTTCATATCAAAACAGCAGCTCTGGGAAGGTATTCTGACATCCCATTTTTATAATCCATAAAATGTTTAGAACATCTGCTGTGCTCAATAATTTGGAATAGTGCATGTTGATTTTTTTTTATTTTTGAAAAAAATACTGCTCTCATGGGGAGCTGTGTTCAGTAAAATTTTATTTATACTGTACAAAATTTGATTTATGACTTGAAAATTTATGACTTGAAAATTATACTGATATGCATTGACCATATTGACCATTTAGGAAAATCTGAGAAAATATCACTTGCATAATAATTTGGAACACATTGTAAATTTTTGTAAGAATCTTATTGTACAGAGGAAATGAATTTGTCTTTTCCAATAATAAGCAATAGATGTCTAAATCAGTGAAAAGGATTATTAATGAGAGAAACATATATTTTAACAAAGAGGGTTCTGCTTGTAGTAAAGAGGTAAAAAAAAAAAAAACAAGTTAAACAGTAACTTAAACTTGCTAAAAAAAATTAGAAAAATAAAATATAAAATCTTCTGAGCTGCGACAACTCCCATCCTGAATGTGAATATGTTAAATCCATTTATGCATTTGCAGTCTAAGAAAATCCCTATTTCCCTGGGTGGAAAGTCAGACTCAAAAATGACCAGTGATTTGATTTTTTTTTTTTTAATCGTTTTTGCAAAGAGAATGTTAACTATGGACTGGCTGAATACAGAAGTGATGCTCCAGCAAAGTCAGTCACTTTAATTAATATACATGCTGGCATGGTTAATTGCTTTCAGAACATTAAAGAGAGGAAGATAAAATTGGGTGCAAACTCTTAAAGAGCTGTCCTGAGCTGAGCTTCTCACCCTATCTCTAAGGGAGAGCCCAGCCACCCTACGGAGAAAACCCATTTCGGCCGCTTGTATCCGCGATCTCGTTCTTTTGGTCATGACCCAAAGCTCATGATCATAGATGAGGGTGGGAACGTAGATCGACCGGTAAATCAAGAGCTTCGCTTTTTGGCTCTGCTCTCTCTTCTCCACGATGGACAGGTACAGCGCCCGTTTGACGGCAGACGCTGCGCCAATCCACCTGGACTCTTCACCCTTCACACTTGGCTGCGAACCGCTCCAGCGAGAGCTGCAGATCACGACCTGATGAAGCCAAAAGGATCACATCGTCCACAAAAAGCAGAGATGAGATCCTAAGGCCACCAAATCGGATCCCCTCAACACCTTGGCTGCGCCTAGAAATTCTGTCCATAAAAGTAATGAACAGAATCGGCGACAAAGGGCAGCCTTGGCGGAGTCCAACCCTCACCGGAAACGAGCCCGACTTACTGCTGGCAATGCGGACCAGACTCTGATACTGGTCAAACAGGGACCTGACAGCCCGTATCAAAGGGCCCGGGACCCCATACTCCCGGAGAACCCGACACAGGGCTCCCCGAGGGACACGGTCGAACGCCTTCTCCAAGTCCACAAAACACATGTAGATTGGTTGGGCGAACTCCCATGCACCCTCCAGGACCCTGCCGAGGGTGTAGAGCTGGTCCAGTGTTCCACAACCAGGATGAAAACCACACTGCTCTTCCTGAATCCGAGGTTCGACTATCCGACGGACCCTCCTCTCCAGGACCCCTGAATAGACCTTGCCAGGGAGGCTTAAGAGTGTGACACCTCTATAACTGGAGCACACCCTCTGGTCCCTGTTTTTGAACAGGGGGACCACCACCCCAGTCTGCCAATCCAGGGGAACTGCCCCCAATGTCCATGCGTTATGCAGAGTGAGATGCAGAGTCGTGTCAGCCAACACAACCCTACAACATCCAGAGCCTTAAGGAACTCCGGGCGGATCTCATTCACCCCCGGGCCCTGCCACTGAGGAGCTTTTATATATATATATATATATATATATATATATATATATATATATATATATTTATTTATTAGTTTTTCAGAATATAACATACATAAATCATACATGAGAGTATGAAGCATATACACTGTATATACTGTATGAAAGCAGTATACTCTTATCAATTCTGTAATAAAAATAAAGACGTACAATAACCAAAAAAAAGAAAGAAAGAAATAAAAATTTATAAGTCAGGAAAATTATCCAAAGAGTTGATTACACTGCATTGAGTACAATTTCTGCTTAAGGATGGTATTATCTGTCCGTAAGGGCATAGGTGGCATACTATGAAACTGAGCGAGTGTCGGGGTCGACGTTGGATCGAGAAAGATAGTCCAAAACCGGCTGCCATATACTACAGAACTTATTAGAGAAACCCACAACATCATATCGTAGCTTCTCCAAATGGAGAATCTCAGTAAAGTCGCTCAACCACATTTTAAACTGAGGAACCTTGTCAGTTTTCCAAAGTCTCAATATTACTTTTTTGGCTATTACCATTCCATACACCACCGTCGTTTGCATAGAAATGCTGCAGTTCCTCAAAGAAGGAGAGTGTCCAAACAATGCAATCTGGGGGTCCGTAACGCGCATCCATAAACCTTAGAAAACAAGTTGAAAATCTCACACCAATAATGAAAGAGCTTGGGGCATGTCCAGAACAAATGAGATAGGGAGCCATCCACAGACTTAAATTTATCACATTTTGACGATGTCGAAGGAAATATTCTGTGCAGTTTAATTTTAGAATAGTGAAGTCTATGAAACACCTTGAACTGAATTAACTGGAGTCTTACATTGATAGAGCACGTCCGAATCCTCCCAAGACCGTCTTCCCAGACCTCACTCCCGATCTGCAAACCCAGTTCCTCCTCCCATGCAGACCTCAAGGAGTCTGTGGTAAAGTTAATTCGCTCTGCAAAGACGTCAACAAAACTCGTTATTAACTTTTTCGATCCTGGAGAGCCCAGCAGAATTTGCATAATTTATTTTCTTCCAGGAGAGATATGAAATTCGGAATATTAGTTCGAACATAGTTTCTAACTTGCAAATATCTGAAGAAATCCGTATCCGGAAGAGAAAAATAGCTCTTCAGCATAGCAAATGAAGCAAACATTTTGTTAATGTACAAGTTTTTCAAAGTATTAAGGCCTTTCAATCTCCAATTTTTAAAGGACGTATCCGATAGTGATGGGGGAAAAGCATGGTTACAGTAAACTGGGGCATGAACTGAGGTCTCCGGTAACTTACAGTGCAACTTAATTGGTTTCCATATTTTCAAAGAATTTAAAATGATCAAATTATTTACCCCACTAATTGCGGGAGATATCGGTGCTGTGAAGAGAAGAGCCGAAAGAGAGCTGTCAGTAACACCACTTCTTTCAATGGGGGGAATTCCATGGGGGGAATTTGCAGACAATTCTTGAGCATCACCTTCCTGCCAGTATACCAGGGCTCTTGCATTCGCTGCCCAATAATAATGCTGAAAACAGGGTAATCCCAATCCTCCCTTCTCTGTTGATTTATGTAAGTGAGTTTTTGATATTCTATGGGCTTTAAAGCACCAAACAAAAGGCAGGATTATTGAGTCTAATGATTTTAAAAAAGCCTTTGTTAAAAAAATAGGCAGACCCTGAAAAAGATATAAAAATGTAGGTAAGGACACCATTTTAATAGCATTTATACGGCCCATCACCGACAGAGGAAATGTTCTCCATTTATCAATGTCTTTCCGAAGATTCTCCACTTTTTCCAAAAAATTCAATTTGAAAATTTGTTTAGGGTCCTTTGGCAGAATAACCCCAAGATATTTCAGTTTGTCCGTTATTTTAAATAATAGGTTATCTAAGAAGTCGGAAATGAGGCTTACACCTAGTGACATAAATTCACTTTTCTGCCAGTTGATAGTATAACCTGAAATCTCACCGAATGACTGAATAAGGTCTAGGAGAGTCGGCACTGACTGCTCAGGATGTGACACAAAGACCACAACATCATCAACATACAATGAAATGTGATGGTCAATGTTTCCCAATTGAATCGGTTTGATTAAGGGGTGTTTTCTAATACTAATGGCGAGGGGTTCCATAGCGACCGCGAAAAGCAAGGGGCTAAGGGGGCAACCCTGATGGGTCCCCCGGTGCAGTAGAAGGGGCTCTGATTTGTCCTGGTTTGTAAGGACAGAGGCAGATGGATGACCATACATTGTTTTAATCCAAGACACAAATTTATCACCAAACCCAAACTCCTCAAGTACAGTCAGGATGTAGGGCCACTCCAGTTGGTCAAATGCCTTTTCAGCATCAAGGCAAAGAGCCGCTCCCTTAAACCTACTGTCATATTTATGATACATAATGTTCATTAACCGTCTGATATTAAAAAATGAGAACCTATTAGGAACAAAGCCCGTTTGGTCCGGGTGTATAATAGAGGAAATATGTTTATTTAGTCTATTTGCCAGTACTTTAGCGAAGATTTTAATGTCAGAATTCAATAATGAAATAGGGCGGTATGATGAAAGCTCCGTCTCCTCCCTGCCTTCTTTACATATTAAAGTTATATTGGCTTCATACATGGTAGGGGGAAATTTACCTGAATCAAGAGAATGAGTAAACATCCTCCGAAGGAGAGGAGCGATCCTCTCGGCATATCTTTTATAAAGTTCAGTTCCAAAACCATCAGGCCCTGGGGCTTTGGCCTTGGTGAATGCTTCAATTACATCAAGGATCTCTTCCACAGTGATGTCTGCATTAAGAGCCTCACGAGCGGCTTCACTCATCTTAGGGATATTTAGATCTTTGAGCCAGTTTGAGATATTTCCTTTTGCCTTAGTTCATAATATTCTTTAAAGGAGTCATTTATACCTTTTGGATCAGTTATAATTTTTCCTGTCCTGGACTTAATTTTATGTATTGCCCTGTTGGCCTGCAAACCCCGCAGTTGACAAGCCAGTAATCTATGGGGCTTATCACTCAACTCAAAGTGTTTCTGCTTAATTTTGAACAACTGATCAAGCACCTGTCTGGACAGGATGGTGTTATATTCATATTTTAGAGCAAAAATGTTTTGTAAAGTAATAGGGTCATTAGAGGACTTGTAGTTAAATTCTAAGCATGCCAATTCAGTCTCAATTCCTGCGAGACGTTCTCGCCTTTTGTTTTTCAGAAACTTTTCGAAAGAAATAATATGGCCTCTGATCACAACTTTAAAAGTTTCCCATAAAGTAGAATCTGTAACATCTTTTGTATCATTAGTGTCTAAGAATTCAGAAATTTTATCGTCTAGGAATTTACAAAATGTCTCCTCTGATAGCAAGGATTGGTGAAAGCGCCAGAAGTACTGTTGTTCCATCCATCCATCCATCTTCCTCCGCTTATCCGAGGTCGGGTCGCGGGGGTAGCAGCTTCAGAAGGGAGGCCCAGACTTCCCTCTCCCCGGCCACTTCTTCCAGCTCTTCCGGGGGAATCCCGAGGCGTTCCCAGGCCAGCCGAGAGACATAGTCTCTCCAGCGTGTCCTGGGTCTTCCCCGGGGCCTCCTCCCGGTGGGACGTGCCCAGAACACCTCACCAGGGAGGCGTCCAGGAGGCATCCTGACCAGATGCCCAAGCCACCTCAACTGGCTCCTCTCGATGTGAAGGAGCAGCGGCTCTACTCTGAGTCCCTCCCGGATGACTGAGCTTCTCACCCTATCTCTAAGGGAGAGCCCAGCCACCCTACGGAGAAAACCCATTTCGGCCGCTTGTATCCGCGATCTCGTTCTTTCGGTCATGACCCAAAGCTCATGACCATAGATGAGGGTGGGAACGTAGATCGACCGGTAAATCGAGAGCTTCGTTTTTTGGCTCAGCTCTCTCTTCACCACGACGGACCGGTACAGCGCCCGCTTGACAGCAGACGCTGCGCCAATCCGCCTGTCGATCTCCCGCTCCCTTCTTCCCCCATTCGTGAACAAGATCCCGAGATACTTAAACTCCTCCACTTGGGGCAGGACACCCCCCCTGACCCGGAGAAGGCACTCTACCCTTTTCCGGCTCAAGACCATGGCCTCGGATTTGGAGGCACTGATCCCCATCCCGGCCGCTTCACACTCGGCTGCGAACCGCTCCAGCGAGAGCTGCAGATCACGATCCGATGAAGCCAAAAGGACCACATCGTCTGCGAAAAGCAGAGATGAGATCCTAAGGCCACCAAATCGGATCCCCTCAACACCTTGGCTGCGCCTAGAAATTCTGTCCATAAAAGTGATGAACAGAATCGGTGACAAAGGGCAGCCCTGGCGGAGTCCAACTCCCACCGGAAACGAGCCCGACTTACTGCCGGCAATGCGGACCAGACTCTGACACCGGTCATACAGGGACCTGACAGCCCGTATCAAAGGGCCCGGTACCCCATACTCCCGGAGAACCCCCCACAGGGCTCCCCGAGGGACACGGTCGAACGCCTTCTCCAAGTCCACAAAACACATGTAGACTGGTTGGGCGAACTCCCATGCACCCTCCAGGACCCTGCCGAGGGTGTAGAGCTGGTCTAGTGTTCCACGACCAGGACGAAAACCACACTGCTCTTCCTGAATCCGAGGTTCGACTATCCGACGGACCCTCCTCTCCAGGACCCCTGAATAGACCTTGCCAGGGAGGCTTAAGAGTGTGACCCCTCTATAATTGGAGCACACCCTCCGGTCCCCCTTTTTGAACAGGGGGACCACCACCCCAGTCTGCCAATCCAGGGGAACTGCCCCCGATGTCCATGCGATATTGCAGAGTCGCGTCAACCAACACAACCCTACAACATCCAGAACCTTAAGGAACTCCGGGCGGATCTCATCCACCCCCGGGGCCTTGCCACCGAGGAGCTTTTTAACCACCTCGGCAACCTCGCCCCCAGAGATTGGAGAGCCCAACCCAGAGTCCCCAGGCTCCGCTTCCTCAGTGGAAGGCATGTTGGTGGGATTGAGGAGGTCTTCGAAGTACTCTGCCCACCGACCCACAACGTCCCGAGTAGAGGTCAGCAGCACACCATCCCCACTATAAACAGTGTTTGTGCTGCACCGCTTCCCCCCCCTGAGACGCCGGATGGCGGACCAGAATCGCCTCGAAGCCGTGCGGAAGTCTTTCTCCATGGCCTCTCCAAACTCCTCCCACGCCCGAGTTTTTGCCTCAGCAACCGCCCGAGCCGCATGCCGCTTCACCCGCCGGTACCCATCAGCTGCTTCCGGAGTCCCACAGGCCAAAAAGGCCCGATAGGACTCCTTCTTCAGCCTGACGGCATCCCTCACCGAAGGTGTCCACCAACGGGTTCGAGGGTTGCCGCCGCGACAGGCACCGACAACCTTGCGGCCACAGCTCCGATTGGCCGCCTCGACAATGGAGGCACGGAACACGGTCCACTCAGACTCCATGTCCCCCACCTCCCCCGGGACGTGTTCGAAGTTTTGCCGGAGATGGGAGTTAAAGCTCCGTCTCACAGGGGATTCCGCCAGACGTTCCCAGCAGACCCTCACAACACGTTTGGGCCTGCCAGGTCTGACCAGCTTTTGCCCCCACCACCGGAGCCAACTCACCACCAGGTAGTGGTCAGTGGACAGCTCCGCACCTCTCTTCACCCGAGTGTCCAAGACATACGGCCGCAGATCCGATGAAACGATGACAAAGTCGATCATCGAACTGCGGCCTAGGGTGTCCTGGTGCCAAGTGCACATATGGACACCCTTATGCTTGAACATGGTGTTCGTTATGGACAATCCATGGCGAGCACAGAAGTCCAGCAACAGAACACCGCTCGAGTTCAGGTCGGGCGGGCTGTTCCTCCCAACCACGCCCCTCCAGGTCTCACTGTCGTTGCCCACGTGAGCGTTGAAGTCCCCCAGCAGAACAAGGGAGTCCCCAGGAGGAGCACTCTCCAGTACCCCCTCTAAGGACTCCAAAAAGGGTAGGTAATCTGAACTGTCGTTCGGCCCGTAAGCACAAACGACAGTCAGAACCCGTCCCCCCACCCGTAGGCGGAGGGATGCTACCCTCTCGTTCACCGGGGTGAACCCCAACGTACAGGCGCCGAGATGGGGAGCAACAAGTATGCCCACTCCTGCCCGACGTCTCTCTCCCTGGGCAACTCCAGAGTGGAAGTATGTCCAGCCCCTCTCAAGGAGACTGGTTCCAGAACCAGAGCCATGCGTCGAGGTGAGACCGACTATTTCTAGCCGGAACCTCTCGACCTCACGCACTAGCTCCGGCTCCTTCCCCACCAGAGAGGTGACATTCCACGTCCCAAGAGCCAGTTTCTGCAACCGAGGATCGGACCGCCAGGGTCCCCTCCCTTGGCCGCCACCCATCACACAGTGCACCCGACCCCTATGGCCCCTCCCACGGGTGGTGGGCCCATGGGAGGGGGGGCCCATGTTTCCTCTTCGGGCTGAGCCCGGCCGGGCTCCATGGGTAAAAGCCCGGCCACCAGACGCTCGCCATCGTGCCCCTCCTCCAGGCCTGGCTCCAGAGTGGGGCCCCGGTGACCCGCGTCCGGGCGAGGGAACACCAAGTCCAATGTCTTTACTCATCATTGGGGTCTTCAGGCTGCACTTTGTCTGGTCCCTCACCTAGGACCTGTCTGCCTTGGGTGACCCTACCAGGGGCATGAAGCCCCAGACAGCATAGCTCCTAGGATCATTGGGGCACTCAAACCCCTCCACCACGATAAGGTGGCAGCCCATGGAGGAGAGTACTGTTGTTTCTTATGGTTAAGGTCGAGAGTCAGTGAGACTGGAGAGTGGTAGGAGATTAAAAGTGTATGGTATTTTGAAGATATTACATTAGATATTAATTTAGAGTCAAGAAGAAAGTAATCTATTCTTGAATAGGACTTATGCATATTTGAAAAAAAGGAATAATCCCTCTCCACCGGATGCTGCAGCCTCCAGGCATCAACCAGATTTGTTGAGGTCATAAGGGTGTTCAAAACCGCAGAGGAGGAGGAGGGAGGCTGCCTTGATCGAGTTGATCTATCCAGGTAGTTGTCTAGCACACAGTTAAAATCCCCTCTCAAAATTAGATGAGTATCAGCCAGGTCAGGAAGCAAATTAAATATTTTTCTAAAGAAGCCCGGGTCATCAAAATTAGGGCAATATATGTTAAGAAGCGTGACATGAAAGCAGTATAAATAGCCCGTTACCAATATGAATCTACCATTTGGGTCACAGTGGAAATATGTCTAAAAGGAACTGTTCTACGAATCAGAATTGCCACCCCTCGAGCTTTACCTGAAAAAGTAGACTGGAAAATTTGGTTTACCCAACTGCATCTTAATAACCTCTCCCTGCCTGGTCTTATGTGTGTTTCTTGAAGGTATACAATGTCCGCTGATAAGGACTTTAAGTGAGAAAATACTTTAGCCCTTTTTAGGACATGCCCCAAACCTCTGACATTCCAACTGGTAAAGTTTATGCCACCGCCCTGTAATGACGTGTTATGGTACACAGAAAATTTTCAACAGAATGGCCTCAAAGCACTCATGTGTTAGCCTGACAATGTATTGCAACATGTAAAATACTTTTTGAACAAGAAAAACAAACAAAAAAGTGACCCCCCTTCCCCCATCCCACTTTCCCAAACAAAGCGAGAATAAAAACCCCACATAGCAAAATAGAGGAAGGGCCATACAAATACCGAACTAACTCCGCAAAAAGGCTCCTCTATCCACTCAAATTTGACAGACTGAGATTATGGTACAAACATTCAGCTGTTATTGTCATGTTCCGTGTTTTTCTGTGTATTTATTTATTGTTTTCTGTGTACTTGAGTCTCCTCGTTGTCCTGTCCTCCCCTTGATTGTTCCCAGGTGTGTCTTGTTTCTGTGATTACCCTCCGGTGTATTTAATGCCACCTGTGTGTCTGCGTCTCTTTCGGGTCCTTGTTTGTTCGCATCATACTGTCTAGCTGTCGTCTCATTGTGGCGTCTAGTCCCTTCGTGTAACCGGTTGCTACCGGCGTCGAGCCCCGGCTTCCGCTCGGCCGTGCTGCCCGGTGTTTGTGGACTGTTTTGGATTTTATGTTCATTAAATCATCATCATTCATCTACCTGGTTCCATCTGCGTCTGCCTCACCACCTTACATCCGCACTTTATGACAGTTATAAAAGCGATTCCGATCCCCAATGACCCAAAACAATGAGCACATACCACAGTGGCTCTAACCTCCAGATACTCAGTGACTTTGTAAGGATTCTGCAAAGATCTCTGCATCCCGCGGCGAGGAGAAAGTCTTATCCGTAGAGCCAACGGTGACCCGTAAACGCGCAGGATACAGGACCCCGCACCCCGCACCTCGCTCCAGAGTCCTGGAGCCACTTCTTCACCGCATCAAAAACCTGCCGTTGCTTCATCACCTCTGCTGGGTAGTCAGGGAAAATGTAGATCAGCTTCCCCTTGAAACTGAGGGGGAACTGTTGACGGGCCAGTTGAAGAATCGTCTCCTTCACATGGAAGTAGTGAATTCGTGCTATCATTACCCACGGCTGCGCGCCATCACCAGGCAGCCTGCTTCCCAGCCGATGCGCCCGGTCCACCTCCAGCTGTGTATGAAACTGATCCACACCAAGCAGTTCCGGAATGAGCTTCATCAGAAAATCTCTAGGACGTCCATCCTCGATCTTTTCCGGCAACCCAATAATTTTAATATTCTGCCTCCTGGACCGAGCCTCAAGATCGATCACCTTCACGCAGAGAGCCTCGTTCTCTGCCTGGATCCTAGCACAGGTCCCCTCCAGCTTGGAAAGGCGGCCCTCGTGATTGGATGCAGCATCTTCCACCTCTTTAATCCGGTCAACAAGGTTTAATAACATTGCTTGGGTCGAAGCGAGAGTTGCTTCAAGATCATTAAATCTATCGTTCATTATCTTATTCATGTCATTTATTGCCGCGAGGACGGTAGCGGATCCCGCATCATGCTCACATGCTGAATCAGCGCCCGCCACGGTTGTAGCTTGCTTAGCTAGCCCCAGCACGTGCTGCTCCTTCTCCGTCTCATCTGAAAGCCTTATCTTGCTTCAGAAGAGACCTTTATCCGCCTTGGGTTTAGTCATCTTCAATGTCAAGACAGATGGTCGAAGCACAGGGGAACCGAAATATGAGTGGAAAATCAAAATAAATAAGAAATTACTTGTAAGTGGTGAGGAGCCCGGAAAAACACGTCTACTCCATACGGTGCTCACTAGCGCCCCCCGCCACCGAGGAGCTTTTTAACCACTTCGGCGACCACGTCCCCAGAGATTGGAGAGCCCAACCCAGAGTCTCCAGGCTCAGCTTCCTCAATGGAAGGCATGTTGGTGGGATTGAGGAGGTCTTCGAAGTAGTCTGCCCACCGGCCCACAACGTCCCGAGTAGAGGTCAGCAGCACACATCCCCACTATAAACAGTGTTGGTGCCGTACTGCTTCCCCCCGTGAGACACCGCACGGTGGACCAGAATCGCCTCGAAGCTGTGCGGAATGGTCTCTCCAAACTCCTCCCACGCCCGAGTTAGGGTTAGGGTTGGACTCAGAGCCCATCCAATCACTGAACAGATGCTTAGAGCAGATAAATGTGTGGATGTGCCAAAACCTTCTCCAGCTGAACAAAAACAAAACTGAAGTTATTATTTTTGGACCTAAAGAGGAACGATCTAGAGTTATAGATCTAGAGTCAATGCGCAGCTTCAGTTATTACAACTGAAAACCAGCAATCAGGCCTGAAACCTGGGAGTAGTGATGGACTCTGACCTGAACCTCCAGAGCCACATAAAGACAGTCACAAAGCTGGCCTTCTATCACCTGAAGAACATTTCCAGGATTAAAGGACTAATGTCTCAGCCAGATCTAGAGAAACTCATTCATGCGTTTATCTTTATTTAAGATTCTTAGTCTTACAAAAGTTAATGATTAAACATTGCCTTGTCTCTTACTGTTTATCTCAGTTTATCATTTCATATTGTTGCACCTGCAACATCTTAGGAATAATTAATTTCGTTAAATGTTCCTCTGAACGTTAGACATTAACATTAATTTTCATTCTTGTTTGTGCTACTAACAGGCCGTGTTGACGCTAAGTGCTCTTCGGCGCCACCTAACTGGCAGCAATACAAACTTATTCACCTGGCAGCACCTTGACCGTCTTCCAAACAACATCCGAGCCACTCCCTACCCCATCCCCAATGGAGGCACCATCGTTACCACCAACCCCTACCAAGCCACACCCTTCACTGAAACCCTGGACCCCCAGAAACTCACACAGCATAGACCGGTGGCTCCTGTTTTTTAGAAACTCAAAAAGAGAAGATTTGATCTGTACGACACAACACACTGAGCCCACCCTATTGGTTTTACCATCCCCTCTAGGGCGCAGTTAGATCCATTTTCACCATGGCAACTGCTGGCTAAGCTTATTATTCATACACACACACACACACAGAGATGTTGATGCACGTGAGTACAGATGTACTTACTCACTTAACACCCATATGCTGTTGCACATCTGGAAACACATGTTCAGATTCACAATGAGCAACATCCTGGCTGCATGCTTATTGGGTGAAGTGTAGATTAACATAGATGTAGACCAGTGATGATGCTTGACCTGCCTTATGAATGGACACAGTGGGAGAGACGTGGAAGCTTTGTAGCTCTTCATTAAACTCAGGCTGGTCACCCAGCAGCTGAAGGTATGACCAACATATTGTGAGATGAATGCAAGAAACAGCAGAACTTGAAGAAAATAGTTTCTTGACAGTGTGAAATATTAATGTGATTAAATATTTTATTGTGATTTGTTGAATTGGTAAAAAAAAAAAGGAAATAAACTGTACTTGTCAACACCACAATCAAAACTGTGATTCTGCCTGTGTTCACATGATCTTCAGATGTTTTTTTTCTTTCTTAATTTTTGGTTCCTTCAATCTTGAAAACAGTTTTTCAATCTAATTATGTATTGTGAATGACACCTGAGGATGTGTTAGGCATACCAATCCACATTTGCTTGGAAGTCCATAATTAGATAGAGCTGTGCTGAATTCATTAGCAGTAGCAGGCAGCTGCTGAGTCTCTGTAGTATTTTTAGATTGCAGGGCACATGCTAGATCAAGACGATCGTCTTCTAACAATCTTTAGGAGAAACAAGAGTCAGACAAAAGTCAGAGAGGAAGAGGTTTTATTCCAGCTCTGTCCATTCATGTACAGCTCACTGTGTATCCCTTGCTGATATAATGCTGGTAAACTGACATTCAGAAATGTAGAAATGCAGCTTTCTTTTATCATGTCTGCAGTTTTAATAAAATATAACCTTCTCTACAAACTGTAAGCATTGTTTCATCACTTACGTAAGCCCTTTTGTAGTTCCATCAAAGCACCTGTCTCTCTTTAAACAATGAAGAGAAATAGGGGCAAGCTCCAACTTCAGACAACAGGGGGCACTCTAACGCTGCAAAGCTCCACTGACATATTTCACACTCAACTGTGTCTGAACTTCTTGTACCCTGAGAATACAAAGATGTGGAGAGACGGGGAGTGAAAAAAGTTAAGATACAAATAGACAGAAGCAGGGGAGGAAAATAAGAGGTAGACACAACTAAAGTCCAGGTCATACCACAAGATTTTATCTGAAAGGTTCAAAAAGCAACATTGATTTTCCAGGTTGATGGGGACTGGGCTTATCCAGTCCTGTCTGTTACAAAAAAATTTAAAAAATATAAAAGTGTTTCAGATTTTTAGACAATGAACATACGGTGATACTATTATTCGAGAAGTAAGAGATAAATAGAGGCTGAAGGCCATCCTTAAATACATAAAGTTTTTAAAACAAGTTTTTTCTCGAACCTTTTTAAAAATTGTTTACATGAAAAAATGTTCAAGGTTTAATAATTAAATATGCAATTATAGCTTCTATGATTTAGCTTTGAAAACTGTTGGAAGGATAAGAAATCAAGTTGGTCTCTTCACTTAAATATCAAGAAGATTATTACTATACAATAAAAATACAAAGGTTAGGTAGATTCACTGGGTAAAAAAACTAGTGAAAGCTGCAGTATGTAAGTTTTATAAAAACTGTTTTTTTAGATATTTGTTTTAAACTGTCACCATGTTGTGACAGTGTGGTATGAGACAGATCATCTGTGAAAAGATCAATTTCCTCCACCTCCTCCCTGAGGTGGAGGTGATGGCATTTCTTCAGATTGCCATCTGAAGAAATGCACCATTCCTGACCAAAAGGAAGCAATCAGAGCCAGGAAGAGGGTATTAGCGCTATCAATCACCACATGTACTCGCTGCTAAATGTGATAATGGCAGAGAAACAACTTACATTACAGAAGAACTGTCTATCTGCTGTTTTCGTTGCCATGCTAACTAGCCTTAGCATTCACAACTGGCTATGCTAGCTGTGGTTTAGCAGATAGCAAGGGGGTAACAGGGAGGGAGGATGAGCAGCACCACACAGAGAGGTGATTGACAGCACTGATACCCACCTCCTGGTTCTGACTGGTTGTTTTTAGTTGACACTGGGAGAAGGCACAGGAGCTTGATTTTTCTCACAGCTTGTCTGTTTCACACCATACAGTCATGACATAGTAACAGTTTCAACAAATACATATATTAAAAAAATCATAAAAGTTACATACTGCAACTTTGAACAACAGACGAGTATCAACTAGAAATTATCTTTTTGGGGTTTGAGTTTCTCAAATGTGACAAAGTCACAAACATATATATTGGTTTGACTTGGATTATACCTAATAAGTCGTTTTGGTCTCTTGATGCATATCTAATTAAAATAAAATCATAGACTTCTGAAAATACAGTGCCTTGCAAAAGTATTTAAATCTTATGTATTTTTCCACATTTATTCAAAACCACATACTGTATTTCAATGTATTTGATTGGGAGTCTGTTTGACAGTCCAACACAAAGTCGTACATAACAATGAAGCTAAAGTGATTCATAATCTTCTTAGTTGGGGGACCACATGCTGGTAGACCACTCAGAGGCTCTGGTCCTCAGCTCAGTGGTCCCTGGTTCCATGACCCTGTCTGGGTCATTTGCTGCATATCTCCTCCTCTTCTCTCTGCCCTTCTTCCTATGAAGCTACTGTTGAATAAAGGTTACCAGTGACTTTAAAAGCAAACTTCTTAATTATGAAAATATGAAAAATATTGCATGCTTTTGTACTCAGTTTTTTTTAATTAATGAAACCCATTGCAACAAGTCATCCCCCAGCAATCATCTGACAGGTAAATAGTGTCCACTTGCAGATAACTTCATCAGTATTCACTGCTCTGAGAAGCAGATTTGTTGGAGAACATTAGTTGGAACACCAGCATCGCAAAGATTACAGCAAACAGGTACAAATTATGGAGTGGCTTGAAGGAGAGCATTGAGAGAAGGAGCAAAGAGTCCAACAGCAACTCTGGAGGAGCTGCAGAGATCCACAGCTCTGGTGGGAGAAAGACTGTTTAAGAGAGCAGTAAGAAGTCATGCTTCCATTTTGCAACAAGTGATGAAGATGATACAGCAAATGAGGAAAAAAGTGCTCTGGTCAAGTAAGACTAATAGTTCACTATTTGGCCAACAAAATTTATTTGTGGTGGGAAATAAAGAGCATATAAATAAACTTTCCACACTTTGGAACATGGTGGCAGGAGCATCATGCATGATGCTCTCCCACAGCATACTTTACTCCACAAAGTAAAATGACACTTTACTTTCAAACAAACTACACTGTAGTTTGTTTTTGTAACACCACATGCGGAAAAGTTGAAAAGTTGAAAATACTCTTGTAAGGCACTGTATATAATAAGCATCACAATCTTTGTGTTGTGTTCTGACCTAGGCTTGTAGAGAAAGGATGACTAATGGCAACAGCAGGAGAGCAAGCAACAGGAAGGTTGTAAATACAGCCGGGCCGCTACTGTGCCTGAACTAAAGCTAAGATTATGATAGAAGAAAAAGAAACTTCTCTTTTACGTATGCATTTTTGTGTGCTTGAAGCACAAAACAGTCCTTAGATTTCTTCACTTGTACACACATCATGACTTCTTTTCACACACTGTGAAAATCTAATAGGAAGGAGGAAACAGCAGGAAACACTCCTGCTTCAGTCTGAAGCTTTTGTGCCTCTCATGAGAAGTTCAGCAGAATGTTTGGCTCTGGTTTTATGTCCTCCACAGAGCTGCCCTCCTGCTGGTTAGGAGAGACGGTGGTGGCATCAAACGACAGAGTCCGCCTCCTCAGCTCAAAACTACTGTCTAGAAACTGTGTGGCCTCAGTGACCGGCTCGTCACCCGGCGGTGGGCTCATCCGGTGCTTCCTGCTCCTGCCTGAGACGGGCGAAGCCGTGTGACTGAGGCGACTCCGCTGCTCCCCGAGACTCGGAACGGCAGCAGGCTGAGCGACCAAACCGTTCATACCATCGACCTCCTCATCAGCATCATCCAGCGTGGGGGCGGGGTCTGACCCAGCCGCTCTGTGGTTAAGCAGTGGAGCAGAAAGGATGGATTCAGTGCTGGTGACCTTCAAACTGGATGGGCCCTGAGGGCTGACAGGCCTCTTTTCTGCCTCTGTGTCTGGCTGCAAGCCACAGCTGGCCTGCTCAGGTACGTATTCATGGGTGGTGGTCTCACTGTGGCTCCGGCTGTGGCTCTTGCAGGAGATCACCCTCTGGGGGTGAGTGTATTTCAGTGTGTGCACGCTGGACGATCTCTGGCACGGCGTAGAGGAGGCGGCCGGGGGCTCAGTGAAGCAGGTCTCTGCCAGGTCATCAGCTGAGCCACTCTGGTCCAGGGAGTCACAGCGCACAGCCGCCTGGGACAAAACAACAAACACACACATGCACACACAACCCCCCCCCCACACACACACATATAATGAAATAAACTCACTAAGTTATCACATCACTATCTTTAAAAGCTATCTATGCTTCTTCATACTTGTCGAGCATCTGTAGAAAAGGATATAAATAAATACTAATTAAAATATTTTCTGACCATTTTCATATTTTCTGTTTAACATAGGTTTGGATACTATTCAAAACTAAGTTCTTTAAGCATGAAGTTTTAATCAAAATAATTATACATTTTGTCCACAAAAACAATGATGCAAAAATTTTGTTGTGTGTGTAACTAGCAAATATGTCAAAAATCCTTTAAAACAATGATGAGAAGTGGATCCATCCATTTTGTAGGGTGTTACAACAGGGTCGCTGTTGTAACACCCTGTACACTGTACAGGGTTGCTCAAGTCCTGTCCTCCAGAGCTACCATCCTGCAACGTTCAGATGCTTCCCTGCTCCGACACCTGAATCAAATGAACGGCTCGTTAGCAGGCTTGTTCAGAGCTGATCCTGGTCAGGTCTGTTGGAGGAAGGATGCGTCTAAAAGTTGCAGGCTCTTGAAGACTGGACCTGAGTGACCCTGGTCTACACAAACTGTTCTCCCCATAAATGTCTGCTTGAATGAATGTATAAAATGATGACATTTTTCAGAAGCTGCAATTTCAGACAAAATATATGTCAGGTCCTGTTTTGGAGATTGGTCTTTGCCTTATTGATTTTAGTCTAATTGTTATTTTGTGTTCCTTATTTTCTTTCTTTCATTAGATCAGTCCTGTTTCTGTTTTACCTTCATTATAATCTATCTCTTGGTAATTTTAACCCAATACAAAGAGTGGCAGGCTATTGCCTTAAATATATTTATTATTTTTGAACCGTGCATCATGTTCGTGTGCCTACCTGCTAATTAGAATGACAAATTACCTGCAAATTATCAGTAAAACTCTCTGTTTTACCTTAGTTAGTCCTTTACTAGTGATTCCTCGTTTGCTTCTTGTGTCTGTTACTTTTCATAACTCTAGTTTAATTATGTTCCTTATGTCTAGCGTTAGACTTCTTTCCTAGTTCTTTGGACTTTACTGGACTGGACATCATGTGATTTATTGTGTGTCACATTGCTTTGCATTGAGTCAGGAATATTGGTGCTCAGAAACATGACACAATCATACAAAGAATCTGAAAAAGGGACCTAATATTTTACTATTAATTGTAAAACATTGATAGTAAAACCATGACAACTAGTGTTGACAATGGTGAGATCCAAAGGGATCTAATTTCACAGTTAAGTAAAAAGTTTGGATTACAAAAATGTGAATACTTCAAATAGTTAATAAGAATAAAATATGGTTGTTTTCTTTCTGCAGGAAACATACTGTACACACACACCGTGACGTTAACTGACAATCCCTCTGCACTGTAAATGATTATGGAAATACTATACAGTTATCAGAAGTAGAAAAATCACGCGCAAGATGTGAAAATAGGAGGACTATCAAGGCTAGTGACTGAACACCATGCTTAGAACATTCATATGTTGGAACACATGCAGAAATAAATTATTCATAGATCTGTTTATTACCATTTAGCTCCGACCCTTTACTGTCAGACCCTTCCTCCCCAGAAACAATTACTTTTGCTTCCTGAACAATATGTCTCAAATAAATAGAGTTACAGTCGGGGGTGGAATTACTGGCCACTCAGACATTTCACCAGCCACTATTTTTTTCTTTCAATTACAAACCTCAAGCAAATTACATAAAATACATGATTTATTCATAACTTTATCAAAACCAATTTACTGACAATAAGTTTATCATACATATGTACATATACAAACTAATTTAACAAAACATAGGCACCTTAACAGAAGTGTAAAGCAATAAGTTCACTTGAAGTAATTACTAACAGCAAATTTAACTACACAACCCTAACATTCTTGCAATCATTTCCTATGTTGAACATTTCTACATTTTGGCTACAACTCCCTCAGATAGTATTTATTGAAGATGTGTCTAGTAATTTTTAAACATTTTTAAATGGTATCAATAGTTGTTTTCTAACTGTTCTGTTTTCCCTTACTTATAACGTTTTCTATTAAAATTCACAATTATTCTTATTACTAAAAATATCTCAAAACGTGTTCATCATTAATTTCATGGGCCATCAACATTCCTGTGTTATCCCCTGTCAAGAAAACCCAAGCTCATCCCACTTCCCCATGCTGGAGATTTAAGTAATAATAAATAAAGTTATCTTTAAAATGAATCACTCAAGTGACATCAAGGCCCAACAGTAGACTTAAGTGTCAATAAAATAAATCTAGTTGTGTGTGTTGTTTTTGTCTCATGCAAACTTTGCTTTAATTCAACTTTTTTCTATCTAATCATAATAAATCACAGTCAGTCAGTCAGAGAGAGTCATGAAACAGGAAGAGCAGGTTTCCTGGAAAAAGAGGAAGTAAGTTTCTAGCCTGCAGATTTATAAAAATAGTTCAGACTATTCCTTATTTCAAAGCATGAAAGTTTTAAAGAAGAAAATCTAAACATTTTGAGTAATTGGATAAGATTCAAAGTAAACTACTTATATTAATATTGGTTTACTTGTAATAATACTTACATTTAGGTTTGTGGGAACACTTACAAGAAAAACAAGTAACTGTAACTGGTATCAAATAATTAGAATCATGGATTATTCTTGGTTTCTTTTCAGAAAAATATCTGTAATAACTCACATTAAGATTATAATAAGAATAATTATTAAGTTATGGTTATAAAATCATAAATGAATGCTAAATCAGAGAAGCTAAAGAAAATAAATGTGATATAAATGTAATCTTGACATTGAACTTGAAATGGTGTAAGAAGGTGTAACTGCAATTAAACATCACTGATATGTTGGAGGTAGATGGTAGGTGAAAGGTGAAAGGTTAAGGGGAAAAGGGGAACTAACAGGAGAGCAGAGATGATCAGCACCTTATTTGGAAACAGATTGTTGAACAACGTAAACGTTTCAGAGAAAAGGTCGTGCAGGCAATGGACATACAGGGGTTGGACAATGAAACTGAAACACCTCTCATTTTAGTGTGGGAGGTTTCATGGCTAAATT
This sequence comes from Xiphophorus couchianus, assembly GCF_001444195.1. NCBI lineage: Eukaryota > Metazoa > Chordata > Actinopteri > Cyprinodontiformes > Poeciliidae > Xiphophorus > Xiphophorus couchianus. The sequence continues at coordinate 40,711,441 of NC_040232.1, forward strand.
GGACCAGCCTGGTGGCCAATCTTCATTAATTGCACATTGAACCAATAAGAGCAGAGTGTGAAGGTCCAATTAGCAGGGTAAGAGCCCAGTTTTGCTCAAAATATTGCAATGCACACAACATTATGGGTGACATACCAGAGTTCAAAAGAGGACAAATTGTTGGTGCACGTCTTGCTGGCGCATCTGTGACCAAGACAGCAAGTCTTTGTGATGTATCAAGAGCCACAGTATCCAGGGTAATGTCAGCATACCACCATGAAGGACGAACCACATCCAACAGGATTAACTGTGGACGCAAGAGGAAGCTGTCTGAAATTGATGTTCGGGTGCTAACCCGGATTGTATCCAAAAAACATAAAACCACGGCTGCCCCAAATCACGGCAGAATTAAATGTGCACCTCAACTCTCCTGTTTCCACCAAAACTGTCCGTCGGGAGCTCCACAGGGTCAATATACACGGCCGGGCTGCTATAGCCAAACCTTTGGTCACTCGTGCCAATGCCAAACGTTGGTTTCAATGGTGCAAGGAGCGCAAATCTTGGGCTGTGGACAATGTGAAACATGTATTGTTCTCTGATGAGTCCACCTTTACTGTTTTCCCCACATCCGGGAGAGTTACGGTGTGGAGAAGCCCCAAAGAGGCGTACCACCCAGACTGTTGCATGCCCAGAGTGAAGCATGGGGGTGGATCAGTGATGGTTTGGGCTGCCATATCATGGCATTCCCTTGGCGCCATACTTGTGCTAGATGGGCGCGTCACTGCCAAGGACTACCGAACCATTCTGGAGGACCTGAAGGCAGTGCCGTGTATCAGGATGACAATGCACCAATACACACAGCAAGACTGGTGAAAGATTGGTTTGATGAACATGAAAGTGAAGCTGAACATCTCCCATGGCCTGCACAGTCACCAGATCTAAATATTATTGAGCCACTTTGGGGTGTTTTGGAGGAGCGAATCAGGAAACATTTTCCTCCACCAGCATCACGTCATGACCTGGCCACTATCCTGCAAGAAGAATAGCTTAAAATCCCTCTGACCACTGTGCAGGACTTGTATATGTCATTCCCAAGACGAATTGACGCTGTATTGGCCGCAAAAGGAGGCCCTACACCATACTAATAAGTTATTGTGGTCTAAAACCAGGTGTTTCAGTTTCATTGTCCAACCCCTGTAGGAGGTTAATCAACCCTGAGACATCAGGAAATGTCTCTAAGACAGTGATGGATATGAGATCATCTGTCTGAGCAGACAGCCAATGAAACAAGCACAGCAACAGTGCTAGCCAATGCAAACGTACCAAAAGGGTGGATAAACCCTATAAAAGGTGGGTGCAAAAGAGGAACCTTTGGTTGGATCCTCCAGGCAGCTTCGAGCCAAGATCGAGATGGACAAAGAACTCTGCAGCTGAAGAAGAGCTGGGGCCACAGAGCCGAAGACTGTCCTGCGCATGGGGACCAACCCATCAGGCCCACAACCTGTGGCTTCGAATCGCACTTCCCTCATTGGCTGGGTTCAGACCCCAAAGACAAAGATGAAGATAAAGGCAAAGACAAAGAACAAAGGCAAAGAAGAAGAACTGGTGCCTTCCTTCCTGCAAGTCCTGTGTGACCTCACCATACATGCGGAGAAGAAGCTCATCAGACCTACAGAGATCCCTGCCTTCACCGATCAACTTCCTCCTCCTGTTGCAACACCTTCTTCATCATCAGGCCAGGTCTGGGGTTCAAAACGTCAAACTCCGTCCGTCTCTCTCAAAGGTTCCCTTTTTTAGTTCTCAGTGTCAGCATTAGGGAAAGACAGACTAGATGATTGATTTTACTTATTTGATTATTTCTGCTACTGAATTAAGCTGTACTGACCCTTGCAAAAACGCCTTACTAATAAAATATTTAGCATAAAGAAAATCTAAAAGATGTTGTGGACATTCAGTTAATGAGTCACCTTAAAGTTCTTTGATGGTTGTAAAATAGCTGTGATGTTGGATTCTGGAGAGGAAAAAGTGGAAAATGTTTTTAGGTTGCTGGTAGCCCAAATGTACAACATCATCCTTGGGACTCGCCCGAGTCACTAAAACCTACCTGGTTCAATAACAAATGCACGTTGTAAAATAGAGAAACTCAATTAACCCGTTAGAAGGAGAGTTGGTAGCACATCTCCCCTCTCAGAAGAGGAAGTACGAGAGTGAGAGAGTAGAGAAAGGAGGGGGAGGGGAGTGTTGCGCAACAACACCCCATGCCTGTCAAGTCTCCCATTTTTTCTGGGAAACTACTGTATTTTACCTCCTGTATATTATATCCACCCTCACCTCCTCTCATGTTAGCTTCTCTCCCTCCCCGCCATGGACCTTGCCAAGCTCCGCCCACAACCGACTTAGACAATCCCAAGTGACCGCAAGTCTCACAAACAAAGCCTCGATGTTTCTATGTAAACATGACTCTTAATTCATCATTTCTCCCGGATTTTCACAATATATCAGCTACTACAATGGACAGAGGAACTAACAAGTTCATGTCATCTTTTTTGGATGAGATCAAGGTGTTTGAGCCATGCGATGCCTCCAACATTGTGCACGTCACAGCAAAATGCTTTCGCTCGATGAGGAAAACGGCAGATCCACACACCCTCTACATAAGGGGTACCCAAACTTTTTGAGACCAAGATCTACTTTTTCTCTCACCAGCCGGCTGAGATCTACCTCATGACACGAAGACATAAAAATTGTAAATTAAACTCTATTGACTTATTTTATATGTGAATATACATCAGTTATATTTAGCAGAAATATTAAAGTGATAGAAAACCTAATGCAGTTTCTTCCTCAGTGAGACTTTGTCACTGGGAGGAGGTTACTGGTTTCTCAGTCACAAGCAGGTTGCAAACCTGAGGCCAGCAGGTGTCAGTCAGTCAGTTATGGTAGATCTGAACTTTGACCTCAATATGAGAAGCTACAGACTGATAGGAGGAACCAAAGAGCTCTGTAAAGGTAAAGGCAAATCTTCTGAAGTTGGGATATAATTAATTTAATTTCACATAATTATCGTGGTAGAAGCCATTTGTTTGTTAAAAGTTTATGAAATATATTTGTTCTGTTTGATGTTCGTTGTGAATGATGTAAACAAACGAACGAGGTAATTAGTCCAACGTTTAGAAACTACAGCGGCTGTAATGAGCCACAGCAAAGGGAAACAAAGGTAAAATAACCCGAACAGGTGATCAACTCAAAACCACTCCTACCTTTTTACTCTCTCTCTCTCTTTGTAGTTTAAGCACACCTGTTACCGTGGCAACCGCCTGTGCCCCGCAAGACGAGCAAAGATTACGTTAAAAACATAACATTCAGTCCGTTACGATATCAAGTTTCCAGGCTTGATATTTATTTCTCGGTTATTAATCAGCGCTTCCCTGAACACAGCGATGGTTGATTGACTAGCTGTACTTGGTGCTAGAGTGGCTAACACGAGTAACAGTTTAGTCCAAAGCCTTTTCTGCTAAAATAAAATCTTTAGTGTATGTCAGATACAGACACATTGCATATTGATCTGTTTAGCTAACGTAAGACTGTGTAGCAGACAGGCTTCAAGGTGTAGAAATTATATCAGTTCTGCCATTATGCTGTACTTAGCTAACGGGAAGCGTCTGTTTGTGAGACGGCCACGCACGTTGTAGCGGCACTACCACGTAGAATGGGCATCAGCCAATGAAATGCGGCCCCTGTGGTAAGGTCCATTACGATGGTAATACCCTCTGTGACGTCATTGTGTGGTAAATATCGGTTAGTTTGATAATTATTTCCGAATGGACTTACACGCTTTTTAGCTTAATTTGTCGTAGTTTTTCTGATCCGCCCAGTTTCGTATTCGCTCACTTTTCTCGGACTCCGGTTAGCTTAAATGGCGCAATTAATAACCGCGGTGGAGAAGGATTTCATTGGATAAGCCCAACGTCGTCAGTGAAATCAACCAATGGGCTGTCGCGGTCATAAAAATTATATTTGATATAAATTTTTTTTGTTAAATTATGACAGCCTAGGTCTGTCCCATATAGAGTAGGTGCATGAGTCTGTAGTCCAGTCAGCTACTCCTATCCTGGACAGAAGTTCAAACTGAATGCAGCTTTTTTTTTTCTGTTCAAATTGTCAACCCGCCACGGTGGCGGGTGTATTGATCCAATTTACAAGTCACTTTATACTTTTACCCGCATTTGGCCAGTGACGGGTGCTAATTTCCACCCCTTGTTACAGTTCTTCAGTAGAAGCAGCTCCCTCTTCTTCACTCCATTGAGCTTTTTCCTCCAAAACTGCAGAAAAATCGCTCAAGTCAAATCCCTCCACTTCTCTGTATTCAGGATTAGTTGTTTATGGTTTGTCAAGAGAAATGGAGTTTTGATGACTACACTGAGCCCTCTGTGACAACTGAAGATGAAGAATCTGCATCTTCACATCCCAGACGAACATCTTCTCTTTCCAGGGGATGAGGACGGCGAACTGCAGGAGGGTGATGGACTCCCAGCATGTGAAAGGACTGACCTCGTGGAGGGGGTGTCAAGAAAACCCGAGCTCATCCCACTTCCCCATGCTGGAGATTTTAGTTTAACAGTAATAATAAATAAAGTTATCTTTAAAATGAATCACTCAAGTGACATCAAGGCCCAACAGTAGACTTAAATGTCAATAAAATAAATCTGGTTGTGTGTGTTGTTTTTGTCTCCTGCAAACTTTGCTTTAATTCTATGACTTTTTTCTATCTAATCATAATAAATCACAGTCAGTCAGTCAGAGAGAGTCATGAAACAGGAAGAGCAGGTTTCCTGGAAAAAGAGGAAGTAAGTTTCCAGCCTGCAGATTTATAGAAATAGTTCAGACTATTCCTTATTTCAAAGCATGAACGTTTTAAAGAAGAAAATCTAAACATTTTGAGTAATTAGATAAGATTCAAAGTAAAATACTTATGTTAATATTGGTTTACTTGTAATAATACTTACAGTTACATTTGTGAGAACACTTACAAGAAAAACAAGTAACTGTAACTTTGGTATCAAATAATTAGAATCATGGATTATTCTTGGTTTCTTTTCAGAAAAACATCTGTAATAACTCACATTAAGATTATAATAAGGATAATTAATAAGTTATGGTTATAAAATCATAAATGGAAGCTAAATCAGAGAAGCTAAAGAAAATAAATGTGATGTAAATGTGATCTTGACATTGAACTTGACATGGTGTAAAAAGGTGTAACTGCAATTAAACATCACTGATATGTTGGAGGTAGATGGTAGGTGAAAGGTGAAAGGTTAACGGAAAAAGGGGAACTAACAGGAGAGCAGAGATGATCAACGCTTTATTTAGAAACAGATTGAACAACGTAAACGTTTCAGAGAAAAGGTCGTGCAGGCAAGGGACATAGGAGGTTGAGCAACCCTGAGATATTAGCACAGATATCAGGACATAATGTCTCTAAGACAGTGATGGATATGAGATCATCTGTCTAAGCAGTCAACCAATGAAACAAGCACAGCAACAGTGCTAGCCAATGCAAACGTACCAAAAGGGTGGATAAACCCTATAAAAGGTGGGTGCAAAAGAGGAACCTTTGGTTGGATCCTCCAGGCAGCTTCGAGCCAAGATCGAGATGGACAAAGAACTCTGCAGCTGAAGAAGAGCCGGGGCCACAGAGCCGGAGACTGTCCTGCGCATGGGGACCAACCCATCAGGCCCACAACCTGTGGCTTCAAATCGCACTTCTCTCATCGGCTGGGTTCAGACCCCAAAGACAAAGATGAAGACAAAGGCAAAGACAAAGAAGAAGAACTGGTGCCTTTTTTCCTGCCAGCACCAAGTCCTGTGTGACCTCAGCATCCATGCGGAGAAGAAGCTCATCAGACCTACAGAGATCCCTGCCTTCGCCAATCAACTTCCTCCTCCTGCTGCAGCACCTTCATCATCATCAGGCCAGGTCTGGGGTTCGAAACACCAAACTCCGTCCGTCTCTCTCAAAGGTTCCCTTTTTTAGTTCTCAGTGTCAGCAGTAGGGAAAGATAGATTAGATGATTGATTTTACTTATTTGATTATTTCTGCTACTGAATTAAGCTGTACTGACCCTTGCAAAAACGCCTTACTAATAAAATATTTAGCATAAAGAAAATCTAAAAGATGTTGTGGACATTCAGTTAATGAGTCACCTTAAAGTTCTTTGATGGTTGTAAAATAGCTGTGATGTTTGAGTCTGGAGAGGAAAAAGTGGAAAATGTTTTTAGGTTGCTGGTAGCCCAAATGTACAACATCATCCTTGGGACTCGCCCGAGTCACTAAAACCTACCTGGTTCAATAACAAATGCAAGTTGTAAAATAGAGAACGAGCGACCGTTAACAGGTGTGCTCTGTGAAACTAGTTGGCTGCAGGCTGATCAGTCTGGCTAATTCACAGGGGGAAGAAGGGTGGGACACCTGGATGTTGGCCGTCAGAAACCAGGCGAATCGCTTCTCGAAACCAGCTTAAACAGAGTTTACTTCAGTTCTGGACAGGGTAAATCCCAGCAGATTTAGGAAACTCAATTAACCCAATAGAAGGAGAGCTGGAAGCACATCTCCCCTCTCAGAAGAGGAAGTACGAGAGTGAGAGAGTAGAGAAAGGAGGGGGAGGGGGGGTGTTGCGCAACAACAGGTTTGACTTAACCTCATTACATCACAAGGTGGCCCTGGCATTTAACCCAATTTGACACATGAAAACAGAAACACTCTGGAATGCTGTGGAATTTATAGTAGTATGTGATACATATTTATTATTAAAAGCTTTTGTGTTCACAGAATGAAAGCACAGTAGTTCAACTTTTAAAATCATGTAAGTGGATTTACTGTTTCAGTGACATTTTAAACTCTGGTCTTTGAGGTGCATCTTCCTGTTTCTGGAATATTAGTGTGATTAAGAAGTCTTTTACAGCCTTCATGTCCAATTCATTCATTTGAACCAGGTTTGAGCAGGAAAAGACTTAAAATATGCAGGGTGAGGAAGTGTGAGTAGGTCTTCAGTCAGAGTCAAATGCAATGCTGTGTTTAGCCCTGCCATGGCAGGCGAAACGCAGAGCTTTGATAGATTGAGCTCAAACATTGCAACAGTGAGCAAGGGACAAAAGCCAGGCACTTTCAGCAATTTCTTCAGAAATTGGAAAGCCTTGTTGCAAAGAATAGTTTAATCACAGCCTAAAGCTTAAGCATTTTTAATGGATTTTGTTTCTTTCATGAAATGTAAAATTTCTATGCATCAGTGAAGAACTAAAATATGACTTTAATAAGAGAGAGCAGCAGAAAATGACGTACCTGTCTCCTTAACTGTTTGCCTGCAGAGCGGAAGGATGCTGGTTTCTTTAGGATGGAACTTTCTGGAACATAGGTGGGACTGAGCTTGTTTCTGTCCATACTCTCTTCAGGACTTAGCCAGCATGAACGTCTGCTCTCTCCTTCTGTAGGACTCAGCCTGACAGACGGACATCTCTCCATGCTGTGGCTGGACTGCAGCTTCGGCCGGTCTGCGATCAGATTGGGGTTCAGCCTGTATCCATCCATACTGTGAGTGGAGCTGAGTCTGTGTCTGTTCAGTCGACGGGTTGGACTGAATCTATATCCATCTATACTGTGAGCTGAGCTCAGTCTGTGGCTATTTGTCCACTGAGCTGAACTGAGCCTGTGGCCCTCCATGCTGTCAGCCGGACTGAGTCTGTGTACAGACTGCCTGTCGATGTTTTGGGAGGTGCTGAGCCAGATGATGGGCCTGGGGCTATGTTTAGAGCCCAGTGAAGCGTGGCTGATTGCAGGAAGAACTCCTGGAACCTGCAGAAGAGAGTTGCCTGCACTGGAACCCAGAGAGGACATGGAGCCTGTAGAAAATGACCCAAGAATCAGACATACACTGCAAAAACACAAAATCTTATCAAGTACTTTGGCTTTCTAGTGCAAATATCTTTGTAAACTTGAAATAGGACCCAACTAACTTACAAAGTAACTTTTCAGCAAGATGTAGGTGCTTGCTTTAAGTCAATAATTCTTGAACATTGATAAAAAGTACCAGTTCCACTGGTAGATTTTTTCACTTATAACAAGACATTTTTCCCATGTTTTATGTGAAATAAGCTGCCAATGAAACTAATATTTCTTCATTAATATTAAGGAATTATTCACTCAAAACAAGCTCCCATATTTTGCTGAAAATTTACTTGCAAGTTATCTTTGTCTTTACTCAAGTGTGCAAAGATATTTGCACTAGAACCTAGACAAAAAATACTTTGTAAGATTTTGTGTTTTTGCAGTGTGCAGTATTCCAAATTATTTTTAACTTCTTTATTAGTGTTTTGCAAAGATATTTATACCCTTTAAAATATTTCCAATATTGTGAAATTACAGTTACATATTTTACAGGGATCTTATATTGCAGTTTTCAAAATGCATCCATCCATCATCAAGCTGTTCAGCAAGGAAACTGATAAAGGTGCACTCTAAAAAGTGTACTCTAAAAATATACTATTTAGAGAACAGTTTAGAAAGTGTATATGGGCTGCAGTTCATCTTATGGATTTATTTACATGAATCTCACTTAATTCTTTTGCTTTAGTTATTACAACTTTTATGTATTCGATTAGCTACAAGTTACAAATCTTTAACTTAAAGGAACTTTTTACTTTGACTTTTCTTGAAACAATTAAGTTCAATGCTGTATTCATATCCTCATGACTCAAGCTTCATCAGGGACAGATCCTGTACCAACCAGGTGCTGCGGTGGTGCAGGGATAGAGCACAACATAAGAGACATAAGGAGGCCTCAGTCCTCGATGCGGCCGACGCAGGTTGGATTCCCAGCATGATGACCTTTGCTGCATGTCTTCCCTCTCATTCCTTACTCACTTTACTGTCTAACTACTCTCAAAGAAAGACTGCCTGAGCCAAAAAAACATTTAAGAGTCATCCTTTATTAGTTTACTTCTTTATCTGAAGTAAACTAAATGATTTGAGTAAGACTGACTTAGATTTGTCAAGTTAAACCAACTAAATAAATTAAGTTGGATAAACTTAATTGAATTACTTTAAAAAAAAAAAACATTTTAAAACATAATTTAAAATAATTTAAATTCAAGCTGTATTTTAGGTACAATGTGAGTGATAATGTCATTTTGGATATTTTAGTGTTTTAGTTTGAAACAACTTAAAAGTTTGAGTTGACCTTTGGTAGAATTAAGTCAAAGAGATTTGAATTATTTATTAGGAAAAAATAATGATTTGAGTAAGAATTACTTAAATTTGTCATGTTAAACACAATTTGCAAAGTTTTTTATAACTTAATTCATTGAGTTGGATGATCATAATATATTGAGTTGGTCAGATGAAGGATACGAACATGACATTGAACTTAATTGTTTCAAGTAAAGTCAAAGTAAAAGTTCCTTTAAAGATTTGTAACTTTTAAGTTAACTGAACAAAAAAAAGCAAGTTGTCACAACTAAAGCAAAAGAATTAAGTGAGATTAATATAAATAAGTCCATAAAACGAATTGCAACCCAAATACACTTTTTACAGTGTAATAGAAACAACCTAAAAGACTTGCAACCTGCAACAAAAGCTGGATCCATCTTTATTTAGCTGCTAGGATCTCAAAGATCGATAAAAATATAAAACAAGGAAAGCAGCTTATTTAAAGTACAAAGAATAAAAACAATAAAATAAAAAATGACTGATATTCCTTTTGAAACAACACACAACGGGACAGCCATTTTAAAAGCTCTACTAGCAGGATGCCCATTCTGTTATTTTGGCAATATTTACATTCATAAAAGTCAGAATGAAAAGGTTAGACGAGACTAATCAAGACAGAAGAGAAACAGAGTTTTATGTAATAGAAACAAAGCAGACAACCCTTTTATCCTCAACAGGAACTATTAGGGATATCTTTCTACATGAGGTAGAGAAAATTTGCCCTGAAGGTCATTAATTTATAGCAGCCTTTTACTACTTAGTATGGTTCAAAATTCTCAGATAAAAAAGAAAGCTTTGTTGATTTAAAATACTCATGTAGGTACTCATTTGAGCCGAAATCCTGATTCACACAGAACATTGACACCAGTCTGAACTCAAACCATGCACACAGAAACATGATTTGTCTTCAGGAACTGAATTTATACTGTTAATGCTATATTTGTTTGTTATTTATAAGGGTTTCTATAGTTTACAGACATTTGAATTCATCTGAGTACCACAGGTAGTCTACAGAGAAACAACAGGTAAAGAAGACACTCCAAATTCCGTTCTATTGGTTTAAAAGAAAGAGTATTTTGTTTTCCATTAGCTACTTTGCTCAGAGACATTAAGTGAACATTTAGCTCGTATTTCAATGTAAAACCAAATACCAAGTTGGAAGTGGACCAAAGATCCTCTTATTGATTGCACACTTAACCTTCTGAGCCACCAACGTTACTAATCATTCCACACTAAAGACGACTTTGTGCCTGTGTAGTAGTCAAGGTTGGAACTTTCAGTACTTGTGTGCGCACATTTTAACATCCTTTCACCTCCCTGTTTTACATTAACACATACAAACACTCCTACGGCAATGTCCTTGAAGGCTTTCATTGGCAGAACAGAGCCTGTAGAGTTCAACCTTAAGTATGAACCATTTAGCATTGACTTAATGTCTGAACATTGATTCCTAATGTGTTATTTAGACATTAATTTTAAGCTAATTTCTAAGTTCTACAGTTTTGACATTTTAATCTGAGTTTAGATTCCTAATAAAGAGCACTTATAGGTCTCCAGGAGTCTCCAAAGGTATACATACACTTATTATGGAAATGGAGATCATATGAATTTGGGGCTTTTAAGAACAAAACATTGGAACAATAGGTAGAACTAAACACACTTCCTCTCAACTTTAAAAGTAAATTTTGGTTGTAGAAATTTTAAATTTTAATTTTGTGTTTTTCTCTAACACAAAATGTTACACACGGGGTAAAATATTGTCATAAGATCCAACTAACATTTTAATAAACATTACTTAGCAAATTGAACAAAAATCACTTTTTGTAACCAAAAATAGAATGGAGCACACAACAGGGAAGCTAGGACAACTAATCTAAGAGTAACTTATGACTAGATACAAGGAATCAATAAACATAATAAACTATAATCATTGAGACATGGCTGAACTAAAGTAAAGCAGACACAAGGTTGATCTAATCAAAAATAAGGAACTAAGAAACAATGGTATTAACCCTTTCATGCATGAATTATGATACTTTGTGTCAGGATTCTTTTTTCATTTAAAAAAAAAATTTCTTAAGGCATAAAAAAGGTAGGAAATTTTTTTTGTAAAAATAATTTATTTATTTATTTTTTTTTTTTATTTATTGTAATTTTGTCCAAATACAAAGTTGTTATTTGAAAATTACATCAGTAGTATTGTTCCTTAGGGGTTATCTGATGTCACAATATTTTCTTTTACTTGCAAGAGTCGTCTACAGTAGAAGGAGGGACCGGGTCGGTTCTCATGCTTTTTTGTCTGTCGGCCATATTGTATTTAACGAAAATAATTTCTTGCATTTGCAGCTGATGGCCAGTAGTTGATGGTATATTTTATGATGCATTAGTGTCCACTTCAGTGGTCTGTGTGCATTTATAACATAAAAATCCACAGGCAGCACAAGAAAATGGCTTTTAGATAGCTGTCCACTGTAGTGACCACTATGCATGAAAGGGCTAGAATGAAATAATCAAAACACAAAAACAACTCAAAACAATCCAGGGTTCTGAAATTTATTTAAAATATAAACTTAGATGGAATAAATATGAATATTGTGTCCTGAATCTTAAAAATCTCTTAAATACCTCTTTACGTCTACAATGATGGTCTTTCCTATTACATCTAAGCTGTCTACAGAAGCAATGATCTTGGGTCCTTGTAGTGGCTGGAGGCCTCTAAATGCTCTTTCACAATTTAGGCTGCCATAAAAAAACTAATTACCTGAGTAGCTGTAGCTGCAGATGGACTCGTGGCCAATGGGAGTGTAAGAGGAGAATCTGAGAGGCGGGACGCAAGTGTCGTTGGGGAGAGACAGTATTCGTCCCATTCGCCTCAGGTTTCCATGGGAACATTCCTTGTCTTCCACTTGTACCTGGCCGATGAGATCAATGCCTCTGTCACTGTAACTATTGGTAGTTGGCCCCAATGTCTTTCACCAACTATATCCAGGGAACCTGGATGTTACCTGGACAGGTGTGTCCATGTTCATCTCTAACTCCGATGTGCAGCTGAGACGCCGGGACACCTCCTCCCTCTCCCTCTCTTTCCTCTCCTCCATTTCCTCCAGCTGAGCCTCCTTATTGCTTTCTTCCAGGTGCTTCATCAGAACGGCGACCACCACGTTGACCAAAACGAACTGGGCCGTGAGGACAAAGGTAACAAAGTAGACAGGGGAGATCAAGGGCAGGTAGTTGAGGCAGTGGCGATCGTTTGGACGGCACTCTCGCAGTGTGTCCTGAACAAAGAGGCAAGAAAGTAGGAGAGGATAATGAAACAAACTGAGGACCATCTCAATAAAAAATAGATCATTGAGACATTCATTTCAGTAATTCAAAATAGTAAGCTCATGTTATATAAATTCATTAAACATGTTGATATTAACCAAGATGGCGGTGCGTGAACAACGCGAGGCTCAGCGTCTCTCCAGAATCTGCTCTTTAGTGGTTTTTTATCTATTCATGACTGGACTTTTTTTCGGAATTGCACAGCTTTGCTGCACTACAGCAGACACGAACTTCTGGACCTTTGGAGCTACAATTTTGACTCTATGATCGCCGATCTCCGACTCATCCCAGAGATCTCCAGAACACCGGAGGCTGCTCACTTCTCCCGGCCGGGTGGAAGTGTACGCAGGCCGCGACGGAGAACGTAAACAAAGGCGGGGTAAGCGTGGAGGGGTGCGAGCTAGGCTAAAGCTAACACCACATCGGCTCCCTTTACCCAGCATTTTCCTCGCCAATGTCCGTTCTCTGGCTAATAAAATGGACGAGGTATGACTATCCATCACGAGTGACAGACGGATTATGGACTCAAATGTCATGTTTTTCACCAAAACATGGCTAAACAACAGCTGCCCGGACAATGCTATCCAGCTAAGTGGAAGCCACACACACCGAGCCGACAGGACAGCAGATGACTCCGGCAAGACCAGAGGTGGAGGTTTGTGCATTTATATTAACAAAGCTTGGTGCACAGACTATGCTACTACCGAGAGTCACTGCTCACAGAATGTGGAGTTTTTAATGGTCAAATGCAGACCTTAGTACCTCCCAAGGGAATTCACCTCGATCATCCTCACTGCCGTATACAACCCCCGGATGCTAATGCCAAGCTAGCCATGAAAGAACTCTATGCGGCTATTAGCAAACACCAAACCAAATACCCCGAGGCTGCTTTTATTGTTGCAGGTGATTTGAATCACTCCAACTTCAAGACAGTTCTTCCCAGATTCCACCAACATGTCTCCTGCCACACCAGAGGAGACAAGACCCTGGACCATGTCTACTCCAATCTGGCTGGAGCCTACAATGTGACACCCCTCCCCAACATCGGACAATCAGACCATCTCTCCCTGTTCCTCACACCTTAGGCCCCAATTGGTACTTACCAATCATCCACCGTGTGAAACCTACCATGAGGACAGTAAAGGTGTGCCCAGAGGGCTCAGACGCTGTGCTCCAGGACCGGTTCAGGAATACAGATTGGACTATTTTCCACCATACAGACTTGGATCAGTACGCCTCATCTGTACTGAACCATATTTCCACCACCATAGAACGTGTCACCACCTGCAAACGCATTACCATGTACCCCAACCAGAAACCCTGGATGAACCGAGACATTCGTCTCCTGCTGAAGGCCCGCAACATCGCCTTCAGGTCAGGGGATGCACAGACTTACAGTGCAGCCAGGGCTGAGCTGAAGAAGGGAATCAAGAAGGCCAAACACCACTACAAAAGGAAGGTGGAGGATCATTTTTCTAACGCCAACCCCCGACGTATGTGGCAAGGCCTTCAGATTCTCACAGACTACAAGAACCCCAATACTACCCCCGCTTCTACTGATGTCTCCTTCCTCAACGAACTTAACAACTTCTATGCTCATTTTGAGAGAGGGAATACCACAACTGCAACCAAAGCAGCTACCACCCCAGGCCAACAGCCACTGACTTTCCTCCCCACTGACGTAGGAGCAGCTCTGAGCAGGATTAAATCCCACAAGGGTGCGGGTCCTGATGGCATACCTGGGGAGCTGGCAGGAGTGCTGACGGACATCTTCAACCTGTCCCTGGCCCGCGCTGTGGTACCAACCTGCTTCAAGTCTACCTCCATCGTCCCAATCCCCAAGAATCCCAACCCAACCAGACTCAATGACTACCGCCCGGTAGCCCTTACCCCCATCATTACCAAGTGTTTGGAGCAGCTGGTCCTAGCACACCTCAGATCCTGTCTCCCCCCCACACTAGACCCCCACCAATTTGCATACAGGCAGAACAGGAGCACAGAGGATGCAGTCTCTATAGAGTGCGGTCAGAGTGCAGTCGCTACACTCTGTCCTTTCTCACCTGGACAGTAAGAACACTTACGCCAGACTGCTGTTCTTAGATTTTAGTTCAGCATTCAACACTGTCATCCCATCGCAACTCATTACCAAACTCACAGACCTCGGCATCAGTCCACTCATGTGTAACTGGTTGCTCGACTTCCTGACCAGTCGACCTCAACATGTCCGGCTGGACAACCACTTCTCATCCACCATCATCATAAACACCGGAGTGCCACAAGGCTATGTGATGAGTCCCTTCCCCTACTCCCTCTTCACCTACGACTGCAGACCTGTCCATGGCTCTAACGCCATCATCAAGTTCGCAGACGACACCACAGTGATCGGCCTCATCAGAGATAATGACGAGGCCGCTTACAGGGAGGAGGTAGACCGTCTGGCTGAGTGGTGCGACAAAAACAACCTGCAGCTGAACACCGAGAAGACCAAGGAGCTTATGGTGGACTTCAGGAGGAACGCTGACCTACATCCACCTATCCACATTAAGGGGACAGTGGTGGAGCGTGTGGACACCTTTAAGTTCCTGCGCCTCTTCTTCATGAGGACCCTGAGGAAGAACTACCTGTCCTCAGAGATCCTCACGAACTTCTACCGCTGCACCATTGAGAGCATCCTCACCAACTGTATTACAGCTTGGTACAGGAACTGCTCTGTCTCCGACCGGCAGGCGCTGCAGAGGGTGGTGAAAACTGCCCAGTATATCGCCGGGGCACCGCTCCCTGCCATCAAGGACATCTAAAAAGAAGCGGTGTTTGAAAAGGGCCGGGAAAATCACAAAGGACTCCACTCACCCAGCACACACACTCTTTTCCCTCCTGCCCTCTGGGAGGCGTTACAGAAGCCTACGGACCAGAACCACCAGGCACCGGAACAGCTTCTTTCCCACAGCTGTCACGCTTTTGAACGCCTCCTGACATAAAACATAAACTATAAGGACTGTACTCCCCTATCCTCTCATGCAACAATAACACATGGACTATCCTCACACACACACACATCACGGACTGTTTTCTTCACACACACATACAACCTGTAAATTTTATCTGCCATTATTTATCTATAATCCATTCCCTAACATTCTTGTATATTCTGTATAATCTGTATAATCAGTGCATATAGCTCCCATATTTATATTTATTCAAAATATCTATATCTCTTGCTATAACCCCTTATAGTCCATACATACATAGTCTTGTACATCCGTAAATAAATATTTATATCTCGTAGAGCACTTCTGGATAGATACAAACTACATCTCGTTGCTTGTACTTGTGACAGTGCAATGACAATAAAGTTGAATTCTATTAACACCTCAGTGACCTCCTTTATGCCACGCTGAGTTGATTCAGTAATGCAGTCCCCGAAACAAATATTGCCTGCAAATATTTGAGCATACTTTTCATTAGGTTAACATTGCTGTATTAAAAATAAATATTTTTTTGGTTTTGTCTATTATTTGTTCAAATATATAGAATAGACTATTCTATTCAAATGGTCATTCAGCCATTTGATCCAAGTGTGCTGGACCAAGAAAACATTTACAAGTAGGCCTAGATTCGAAGCTTTAGCTCTTTTGCTTTAGACTCTGGAATCTTGATTTTCTAATGAATGTGAATCTCTTGCTGGGCCCAGCCATGGAAGGTAACAAGGTTTGAACTACACACAACCCTTGTGCACTGCACAGCCAGACCCAGACCGACCCGGGCCAGTCTGGCTTCAAAGCAGGGCTGATCGTTTTTGCATTAGCACTTCCAGCCCGGTACCATCATGCTCCCTGGAACCGCAAGAGCTGTGATTGCAATCGGGCGGCCAGACCGGGCTGGTTTGGAGTTAGCCGTTGATTGGTGCATTGGCTGCGGGGGCGGAACAAAGAAGAGTCGTCTTCCAGATCTCTGGGTCAGATGAACGTCTGTCATTTTAACATGTGGTGTCAAAAAATTGGCATTATAATGATAATAATGAGAGAATATTCAATTGTATTTTATTTTCTTTCGGTTAAAATAATTTTAAACAAGTTGAACCAAGGATGCACATCATGTCACCACATTAAACAGATAAAAATGTAACTTTTTCCGCAGTGAAAGAAAAAAAATATACTGATTGTGGTCCCACTATAGTCTGGATATAAATAATAAAATTTAATGTTAGCAAATAAATTACGAGCTGTTTATCTGTGGTATCCAGAATGAATATCTCAATTTTCTGGTCTGCATCAGTTGTACATAATCATAATCTCAGGATTTTGAAGTTGATCTGAATGATGAATCAAGCCTTCTCCAACAGGGGGAGATGTTGAACTGAACATGAGCTACAGTGTGTGTCTGTCAGAGGAGTTATCCATGCTTTAATGTCAGCAGCTCCTATTCTGTCATAAAAACAGTGATGTGCTCTCTGCGTAATGCATCGCCTTCCTCACTTTCAGAAATGTGCATGGTTACGAATATGCACTCTGCATTTTATCGTAAATCCTCAAAGGGGCAAAACAGATCTAACCTTCATAATCCCATTCCAGTTGTCTCCAGTGGAAACCCTGAAGAGCGTGAGGAAAGCCATGCCAAAGTTGTCAAAGGTGGCGTGCCGACTAAGACCCTCACAAGGGTTCAGATCTGAACACTCTAAAAGAGGACAAAAAAAAGCATTACGGGTGATAAATGTGGGAAAGTAGAGAAAGGAGGGAGAAGAAAATTTGTTCTTTGTAGACTGGAGCTCTGATTGTCATAATTAACATTTGCAAGTCAACAAAAATTTGTTCTTGTTATGCAATTCACAGAAATGACACCAGTGTCAGCTGAGGCACACTCTCATGATCGATTCAACACCGGTTTTATATGCATGCACACACTCAAGTGCACCACCACGTGTGCACACAGACAAATTCGCACACACGCCCACACACACACACACACACACACACACTAACCCAGTTTTCCAAAGAGCTCAACTCCCAGAGCTGCATAGATGAAGAACAGCAACATGAAGAGCAGACCCAGATTCCCCACCTATAGACGGACACATGACACGCACAAACAGATATATAAGGTATATGACACACAGAAAGTGAGACATGAACAGCAAACATCAAGAGAGAAAGATGCAAACGCGCCAACAAATATAGAAATAAAGCAGAAGGCAAAGGCCACTAAGCCTTTTTCAGCTGATGTTTAGGACTTCTTTAAAAACTAACAGGAAAACATCTGGAATAGAGTCAGACTTCATTTTAACAAAAACATAAATGTAAAGTCAGAACATGGATCCAGCCCTGATGAACTTCAAAGTTGCTTGTTCATTCTAACTCAATTCACTCTTGATTTGCTATGCCTCATCAGAGGAGGAGTGGAGATGTTTAATAAGGTAATAGAAAAACTGACAGAAGAAGCCAGGGGTTGGGGGGAGAGAAGATACTTGGACACCTCAGCAAAGAGCAGGGACTGATCCCTCACAGCAATAAGGTGCTTCAAAGAAATTGTTGTGCGTGGGCAGGCAGGAAGGGATCATGGATAAAATGACACGCACTAGTGAGCCTCACTGATGACTTGGACTACCTGCATGGAGGACTCCTGTATCTAAGAGGAAAGAAGCTTCATAAGTTCTCATCTAATTTTGGAGAAGGACAAAAAAAGTCTGGACAGCAGCTTAGCTAGATCTAAAATAGATTTATAATCTTGTCTTTTAATACGTGCAAAGTCCAGTTTCAATTTTACCTGTTTCTTAACCTGTGTCTTGATCATATTACACATAGACATGAAGTAGACGCCTCATTGAGCGCTGAGTCCTACATTATGTTGCCGCTATCTTGTATGTGGCAGTAGAGCAATCGGAGCTCCCAAGTCATGTGCAGTGTGGGCTTGTTTCAACCGTTTTACAAAACAAACTGGATTCATTGTCATTACCTTCCACAGGTAAGGATGAAATAAAATAATAACGTAATTTTTGCGAGCAGAATTACTTGATTTTGCAGCCAGAAACTCGCTTCTAAACCACCGAGAAATATTTTCTATGTACGGTAGCTAAATTGACCCGAAGTAACCACTGATTGTTAGCATAGCTAACATTTTCATACTGTGTTTTCTAATGAGAGAGAGCTGATGAGAAACTGCTGTTAGAGGGGAAGTGCTTTAAAGACCAGGGGATTTTGTGAGGAAAGGTCAGACAGGATCAGAGCTGGAGTTGCTGTTTTTCACTCTCTGCTTCACAGCTCAGCTTCACATTGTCGGTATTTAACTATGCTATAAAGATGTTATGAGTCACTGCCCAACATGCTTAAAAATATCTTTTTTCTGAATGTGAAGGAATCAGATATGTACAGTATTTTATATTACACTTTTTGCTAATTTCTCTTTTGTCCATGTGTAGTAGGATGAAGCCTGGCACCTAATTACCTCATAATGGGTGAGGAGCACCTGTTTTCTTTATGCCTGCATTTGGTCGCATTTCAGTAGGAAGGTCGCTTGGTTAGCTTGCAGTGGCCATAACTCTAACATCAGTAAGTAATGTTTCTCCTCCTGTATAAGATCTGCAATTTCAGTTGGTTAACTTAAATTGTTTAAATTTAGAAACTGCCTGGGGTCTCCTGCTTGGTACTGGGGTGTGGCTGTAATTTACCCTCCCCAGTTCAGTTTAGCAACATAAAACGGGTATGTATTGTTTTATCGCACCCATGCAGTTCAATAGCACAAAAAATGACAACTATATATAGAAAGTACTGGCAAGCTGATCCTCCTGTTGTTGGGCCGGAAGGGGCTCTCTGGTCGGGGTGGAGTCATCCAGCTCTAGTAAGTGACAATGGCTTCCTTTACCTTCAACCATTTTTCAAAATCACCTATTAATCTGTAACTTCATTTCAGATATAATGCTGCTGCAGTTTATGGAGACCCTGCTGCTTTGTTTCTTTTATTTTGTGCTTCGTTTTCTCAATTGTTTTGTTTGGTTTCTTACAGTGCTTTTTGTTTAAATGTGTTTATTTTGGGTTATTTTATTGTTCTGTGTGGCCTCCGGCCTTGCTGTGGGTAGCAGCCTTGGATTTGTTGATTACTCAATTGAAGCAATGATTTTTAATGACTGGTTATGTCCGAGGTTAGGGATAACCTCATTTTTGCACTTGTTCATGTCTAAATTGTAGTGTCTTTCTTTTTTTTGTATTCGCTTTGTTTAATCCCACCCATGTGTCTCCAGGCTGAGAGCTGAAGGCGGTGGAGGCCATCCAGGGAGACTGGACCTGTGTGCTGGGCAAGGTGTTGGGATTTCTTCACAATCGAGTGTCTGTTAACAAGTTCTTGGGGTGATTTATTTGGATTTATTCATTTGTTTTAGGAACCAGTTCCCCACATTTGGACTGCCCTTCCCATGCTGGTAGGCCTCAGTGCTGTTAACTTCCCTTCCCATTGTGGTTCTTTAAATTTTAATTGTCTTTTAAAACATGGAACAATAAAATGTAACTATTTTTTTGGTGGAATAAAGTCTTGTTCTCATTGGTCACGAACCTTAAGTGCCTTAGTGGTGATCTATTTCCTTGGGCACAATCCCAAGGTGGTGTTGCTGACACCTTCTGGTTACCCTGCTTTGGGGGGCAGAGTATCAGATTCATACCCTTGTGTTGACACACTTGGCTTTAGCCTTTGTACCACGATATCTCAGAACTCATTGGACTTCTCCCAATTTGACCAGCAGACTGAACCTCCTTCCTGTGGCCTGTGTTCCCAGTATAATATAAATAAATACATTTGTGTTTTATTGCACACTTTTATTCTTTCACTTTTTGTGTATTTTTAAGAGAAATATCTCAATCTGAAGTAATGAAGCCTCGGCGGAAATTCAAACTGGAAGACTCTCTGGCCTCACCTGCATCATCCAATCGGTGTGTCTCACCCATCGTCATCAACCTATCAATGCCAGACCAAGCCACGTCACGGCCAATCACCGACCAAGCTCCTGCTGATAAGGACCTCTGTCCATGGTGTTAGAGATTTTTTAGTATTATCATTTTATTTTCTTACTCTAGTTCACATTAAGTCTATAGATCTTTGTGATTTTCTGTTTAAAGTGTTCTCTTCTTTAAATGACCTGGAGGTCACTACTGTCTGTTCAACTTTACGAGAAATAGATAACACTGAGTTTCTCAGACCTTAAATCCTTTTGCAAGAACACCTCCTAATTTAGTAACTACCTGTGAACAGTCGTATTTTGTTTTCTTGACAGTATTGACCGAGATTTGAACCGGGCTCAGACCTTTGATCAGATATCACATCTGGACCTGGGTTGTTAGATGTTTGGGTTAGAAGCTTTACGACCTCTGTTGTTTTTCCTGACTGCCCCCTTACCTGTCCTTCTTTGACAATAAAAACAGGAGCCATTGTAAGGGCAGCCCAGAACGCTCTGTGGAACTGATCGGAGGAGAAGTTTGATAGAGCCTTCCCTTTTGCAAAAGCTCCACGTAAAATTCATATACGTTGTCTGTGGTTCTTTCTTTTATTTAGGTTCGAAAGGAAAATACCTATCACATGGCGTCTTCCGCATTCCAGCTGCGCTCAAGTTGGCACGCATTCTCCATGTCTGACTTTGAGTTCGATATTCCACCCAGTTCCTCGGTTGCTTCTCTTGGGGACCCTGGTCCCCCCACCTCTTCCCCCACCCGCCACAGTGCTCATCTGGCCATGCCCCCAGATCCTTTGTCCCCTATCTCCATCCTCAGATTTAAAGGCATCTTCCTCACCTCTGGCCTCCGATTTCCTCAAGTTGCCTCGTTTGCTGCCCTCTTGCCACTCGGTGACTCTTCTCCATTCCTTCCTACTCCAACCTTCCCCCTGCCACCTCCCGTCAGTGGAAAGAGATCCAGCAAGTCCTCTGGTCCTCCTGCCAAGCAATACAGGGGCTGTCCCTCCTCCTCTCAGTCTGCCTCATGTTCACTTGGACCTTCCTCATATCCAGTTCCAAATCTTACCGCTCATGCCCCAAATTCGATCCCAAATGCTCCCGCCCTTCTTCAGGTCATTGCTCTCTATCCCCCTACTTCCGCCCAAGCGCGCCTCCTCACATCTTCGCTCGTCACCTCCATGAACTTTCTCTAGCACTCCATATCTTCACTCTCATCTCTCCTGCACCACAGGACTCCAGATGTCATCGCCACGTCCTCAGTTCCCTTTACTTCCGCACCCGTCATCCCTCAGCCTGCCCTTCAACCACCTTCATTGGCTTTTACCCTTGCAACGCCAGTCCTGTGCCCCCTCTAGGTAAGACTCTTTCCTTCTCTTCTCTTTCTTCTTTTACGCTGCTCATTAGTTCTCTCCTCCTCTCCCAACCCTTCCCTTCCTTATCAAGCGCACCTTATTCGCATTTATACTCAAAGATATCTCCCAGACTCTGTACAAAAATACTTCAAGGGCAGTACGTAAATCTCGCTTTCATCCTCTTGCCCTCTCCCGAAGTCGATCAATGCGTTGCTTCGACCGAACATTTCACTGCTATTCTGAAAACATCAAATCCCCGTCTCTCGAAAGATCTATCCATCAGACAGTTTCTAGCTGCATTCAGCATTTGTAGAGATGTAATCTGTTCTGTATACCCCAAACGTAGAGTCGAATTAGATAGACGCTTATTTGGCTCTAATCGCAGTCGCTGTTCTATCAGTATCACAAAGCTTTCGCAACCAAAGCCACCACAGTCCTTTCCCTTTTCCGGTCAGTGTATTAATTGGTTTACCCTGGACATGTAAATCCTCATCATGCTCACTCAAGCTGTCGATTGCCACCAGTGAGGCACTAAGGGTCATCAGAGCGCCTTCTGTCCCTCCCGCACTTTCAAGTCTAGTCCCTCCGTTGTCGCTCCTCTGCATCCTCTCCTTAATTTTGCCCCGCTCGATCGTCACAGAAGGAAGATGCAGGTACATAATAACATGCTCATCTGTAATAATTTTTAATGAAGGCGTTTGTTCAATCCCCAGTTGTGCTTTCCTTCATTTATGTAGTTTTTGCAGAGATGCCCATCCAAAGTCAGTCTGCCCCTGCCACCCGCTTCCCAGGACAGCTACACAGATAATTCACAGCTTGATGTCCAGCCGGGGCCCCGAGCGCCAAAGAACTTTAATTCATGCATGTCAATAAACCTTTTTAAACGCTGTCTTTCTCCGACTAAGTCTCTCCAGATTGAAATGAGGCCTCGGCGTAAATTCAAACTGGAAGACTCTATGGCCTCACCTGCATCATCCAATTGGCACTTCTCGCCCATCGGCATCGACCCACTAACACCATAATAGTACATCTTTTTGTATTATTAGGGATAATTAGGTTTTAGTGTAATTAGACGCTGGCATAATGTGGGTGGTAGTTGTTCTTTCTGTATACTTTCTGTAAAAATATTCAATAAAAAGAGAGCAAGTTGGGTAGAGAATAAATTAGAAAATTCATGTGTTAGCCCTGCGACAGACTGGTGACTGTAGAGGAATATAATTATATTAATAGTTAAAAATTATGTTGTTTGGTTGGTTCGCACTAAGATATGTTTTAACCTAAAAGAAATGTATTGTGTCAAATAGACTGGGTTAATCTGACCTAGAAGTCAGGAAGGAATTCAGATTTGGAGAGATGTTTAATAACAATCACTAAAGAGAGGAAATACTTTTTATGGAGTTGTTTTTGCGGAAGAAATCTGGCACCATTAAAGATCAATTTGACTCAACCTCCTTTCCTTTCCTTGTGTCAGAAGCACAAAGTTGGACCAAAATGTGAGTGGAAAAAAAATTCTGTTTGGACAGATAAGGAATATACAATTTGACTAATAGAAACTTTGAAATGGAGCAGATGTGAGGTCAGGACTCTAATTATTCCAGGAGGTCAACTCCTAATTCTCTTTTGAGTTCTCCTATGGTTTTATTTTCACCAAGATCCTTAAAAAATCATTAATTTGAGTACCTGAGTATATTTGAGATATATGAGATTTTATAGTAGTTTTCACAGATCTTGGATATCTCACTACAATTACCATTTGAAGAGAGTCTATTTATATAATTTTTATTTTGGCTTAGTTTTTCTAGTTTAAAAACGTAACTGGAATTCTGCTGACCCTCCTCAAACCATTTTGTTCTAGATCACACAAACACACGTTTAGCTTTATGTATAACTGATCTGGTTTTAGTTGTAATAATAGGAGTTCTGTTTGCTGTGGTTCAAATAGATTTTCTGGAAAAATGGATGATAGAGCAGTAAGGTTAGTTATTAAAGTATTTTTTGCTTTTCTTTCCCTTTTCTGTTTACAACCAAATTCTATAACCTTAACACAAATTCTTAGCACTTAAAAGTTCCCATTGTTTTTGATAATTTCCCTTCCTCTGCAGCAGTCCTAAAGTATTCTACATTTTTATTTCTTATTACTTCCCTTAGAGCTTCATTTTGTAAGAGACATCTATTAAGTGTCTGATTGACTGGATATCTCTGAATTGGTTTGTTTGGCATTTGAAGTTAATGCAATTGCTTTGTGGTCTGTTAAGATTGTCTGCATAATTTCCGTTTTACAGTTCAGTTGAGTAAGGGATTCTGAAATTAACCAAAAATCTATTCAAGAATGTAATGAACCAGCTCTGTTTGTCCATGTAAAGTTTCTTCTACCTGGATTATTAGGTAGATATATCTCCAAATATCAATAATGCCTCTTTCATTTATGAAATCAAATAAAAACAAGTTACCAGGAATTCTTTATTATTATTATTTTAACATGAAAGAACCTTTCAACATTACTTTGAATCAAATTATTCAGTGTTTAAAATAACTCTTTGTTTTGTCTCATGCTTGAGTAACCATACATGCTTTCCAATTGAAAAAAAATGGTTATAATAACAGAAAACTATCAACATACTGTATAACTATCAACAATAACCTTTCAATTAAATTTGTGCTTAAAAGTTAGATTTCCAGCTGAATGGAATAAGTCCTCCCATCACTGCAATTTCCAAAAGTTGTAATCATCATTAGTAGAACATGATTCCCGAACAACGCAAAAATATTTATCAAAGTTCTTTGTATATAGAAAAACTGCATTTTGTTTAGTAATGTCTCTTAAGCGTTGAGCGTTAACTGAAATAAATTTTATAGTAGTATTTTTATTTTATAGTAAAAATTTTATAGTAATATTTAGTAGTAACAATAGAAGAAAGTCAGAACAGTGACTTAACTCCTCTAAAGTTGGATGAATCACATCAGAGCTATTCTCCCTTTAAAAAATAAACATATCCGTTAGAATATTTCCTTGTTTTGAACAAATGCTCTCCCTCTGATGAAATATGCCATCTTTTTCTCCTCTTTGCCTTTATGGATGATGGATTACAGCTGCGGTCTTTTGTCGCGATCCTCCGCTGTCAGGTCTTCCATGAAGCTCAGTGTCCTCTGAGTCAGGTAGTCCTCCTTTTTGGACATCTGACACAGCATACCGGTAATGCCTCATAGCGAGGGCTAAACCCCCCCTCTGTTGGGGTTGAGCCCTGGTCATATTTGATCTTCCGAGCCTGTGCACTGAATCGATTACTTCCGAGAATTTTTCTTTGGGGTTTGGAAGTGATCTGGCAGATGTCAATCACTTTCATCCTCAGCACTTCTCCTTCAGCTTTCTGCAAACCCTTCAAACGTAAGTTCCAACGGCTTTTATATTGCGCCAGCTCGACAACTTGATTCTCCAGAATTTTGATCTTTTGTTCAGCCGTATCAACTCTCTTTACTGTAGTCTTCAATTTTTCTTTGATGTTTTGCAAGTCAGCAGAGGGAAATTGAACTGACCTCTTCAGATCATCAGTACATTTTTCAAGGGAAGATCCTTGCTTACTATAATAGCCAGCTTTATCTCCTATACGATGTTGTCTGCCATTTCTTGCTCCATTTTACCTTTTTTGATGTTAGTGGATTCCGTAGACGTAAGATGGGGAGGATTATCACTCTTTCTGACATGCACAAATAAAAGTTTGTTTTACTAATAACCTTTTCACTTCATGATACAAAAATGAGTGATTGTAGTAAAAAAATAGTTTTAAACAAAACCTTTTTGGTATGTTTTTTAAAAAATCATTACAATTCCAAAGATTTTGACCACAATTTTATTTTTTTTATTGAGATGAGTTCAGTTGAGTTTAGTCTGATTGAATAAATGTGAAACAAATTTACCTGCATATAAATCTTCTAAATTTTCAATTTCACAAACCATTAAGTCCAATACTTCTTTTGGACACTAATTTGGGGCTTTTATACTTATTTCTAAAAAAAAAAAAAAAAAAAAGACGTTAATTGATTTTTTTTTCAATGATCCGTGATCAGACTTATTAATTAATGAGTACATACAACAGATTGCTCACAAAATGTTTTAAACAAAAACAATTAGGAGCTCGAGGTAAAGTGAAATGCAAAATTAATTATCGAAAATAATCATGAAATTAACAAATATTAAAAAACTTGAATTAATATATTTATTAATAAATATGAATAAACAAGCAAATTCTGTTTAATTTGTTTAAAAAAAAAGTTCTCTTGTTCTTTTCCACATGTCCTGCTGAAATACATAAATTAATGTGGATGTTTTAGTATTGCTATAACTTGATGTCGTCTTTTTAATTAGACCAGCTCATATTTTTATCTTTTCACAGCTCCCTGGTAACAAAACAAAGGAGCAATGAATCCGTGTGCTGTGTAAACATAATCAAGCTGGAGATATAAATGCAACATGAGTCAATGATTGGCAATCAGCCTGTAGCTAAATTGCCTTAGGTTAATTGCTGCTGTAGTGCTTTGTTGGTGATGCAGGTTTATGCCAACCGATTGAAGGAATCAGTGGTGTTTGTAAACCACGCAGACAAATCATCAGTTCTGGACACCAGTTGAGCTGCTTTCACTCCACAGCATCAGGCCTGCTTCTTACCTGAGGCAGAGCTTGCATCACTGTGTCCAACAAAGCTCTCATCCCTGTGGCCATCTTCAGCAGCTTCAGCACTAAAATATCACAACATGTCAGCATCTGGCAGTCACACTGCACATCACTATGTGTGCAGGGGTGTGTGCGTGTGTGTCTTTCTGTTACAGTAAATGAGTGTGTTACCTCTTGTTATCCTGAGAACCCTCATGATCCGAATGATTGTGGGATTGATGGGGAGGGAAGCACTCAGGTCTATTTCCTCCAGCGTGATTCCCATTATGGACAACAACACGATGGCTAAGTCCAGCTGGTTCCATCTAATCACAACAGTGCATTTAGTTTGACCATTAAAACATAAAACTCTACACCCTGAAAAGGATATGCTGGGATTTTTAAGTGAGGTTCTGTTTAAAGGTTAAAAGCACTTCATATATTACCTGCAGTAGAAAATACCTGAGTCACAGAAGCTAAAGTTTTTTTTTGTTTTACCCCTCCAGGGGGTCTTTTGTGGGCTCTAGTGTCCCTTATATGACAGTAGGCTGACAGGAAACGGGGAAGAAGAGGGGGGAAGACATGCGGCAAATGTAGTCGGGTCCGGGAGTCGAACCCGCGACGGCCGCGTTGAGGACTCAAGGCCTCCAAATACGGGTCGCGCTAACCGCTACGCCACCACGGCACGCCCCCACAGAAGCTAAAGTTAACGACTTGCCAAAGATAGGCTAGAACCAAAGCTGGACATCAAAAGTTCATGACAGTTTACACAAATGCTTTTTAATGAATCTTTAAACCATTATCATGTTTGCAAATGACATTGGGGATTTGGCTGATGGACCGGCACACTTTTATTTTTATGTTAACTGACCAACCCATAAATGTCTAATTCTACCATGATTTAACTTTTGTTTGGCCAAAACACAACTCTTGACCTTTCATCCTCGCCTTTGCATGCTTGTCTCCCCTCCCTATCCTTTTTCCAGTTGCCCAGTGTATCTAAAGTGTGTTGCAGTAATCATGCCAAGTAGAATGAGTTCCTTAGAGGATTCAGAATGGAAAGCCAAAAGAGAAAGGCTAATGAAGAAAGGCGAATGCTGTCAAATGTGCAAAACTTACACATGTTGCATGTATTAACTGTAACTTCGACCTCTGCAGCAACAAATGTTGAACAGCAAAAATAAAGTAGAGGAAGAAAAGACAGAAACAGGCTGACAGATGAAAGAGAGTTATAGACGACTTGGTAAGTAGCAACATAAGCAAAACATTACTAAAACAAATTGTGTGTTTTCTAACTTTGTGGTCATCCTTAGTTGAATTGACACAACATTACTTTGCTAATATGTATATATATACAGTAATATCAAAAGTATTAGAATATGCATTCTGTTGAGGCTCATTTGTCAGGTTAAAGGTACATATTAAAAATAACAACTTGTAAGCAGGCCTTAAACATACTGTTTACTAAGTCCACATTTCTGTATTATTTTTTATTGGTTTGATATCATTTCTAATCTAAGATCCTATGTTTCCATAATCTGTAGTAGAAAAATTATCATAGGTAAAGATAATTTTATTTATATAGCACATTTTCAGCAACAAGCAATACAAAGTGCTTTACAGGAATTAAAAAAAATACAAACAAAATAACAAACCAAAAGAAAGAGCAAAAGAAGAAAAAGCTAATAATGTTGATCCAAAGTAAATAAACTAGATGCTCCTATTCAGGGTTGGTAAAGAAGTATAAGTAAGTATCTTCTGGTCTAATTCCTTTTCTGGGTTGGGAGAATAGGAGTCTAAAAAGTAGTTGTTAAGGTAGTTTTTCTGGGTTCCAAGTTCTAATCCCTGTTCTGGGTTGTTAAAGAAGTGTAAGTAAGAATCCTCTGGACTTCTGGGATGCTAGATAAGTATAAGTATTCTCTGGACTCTCTAAGTGTGCTCTAAATTTGTAAAAGTAATAAGTACTCCACAGTTTCTAAGTAAAACTAAATGTTTTTATTATTACAAGGGCATGAAAACATTCCATGTGCAATTAATGGATATGTTTTTTACTCATGGATTTATTGAAATAAATTTACTTTTTTAGAATATTTTAATTTATTGAATATGACTTAATGTAGTCTAGCCTGCTAAGTGAAAAAGTTTGGAAATGGTTGTGATGTTACTTAATCAAACATCTTCATGTAACCGAGACATAAACTGTGGCTCAAATTATGTGTCATGTACTAACAATACTTTACTATTAAAGTATACTTTAAACAAATATAGTTAGTGGCATCAGGAAATATAATGAACACAATATATGCCACTTGTTAAAGCTAAAACCAAAAATAGTACATTTCTTTTATCTTTGAAGGGAGTTTCTCTATATATGTGTATGAAAAAGGTATGAATATTTTAGTAGTGGCATTATTTTTATTTCATAAAGAATGCATATAAAACATCACACTTCTGTCTTTATATTTTTTGGTAAAGTTGTTTATCATCTTAATATCAATGTACATACACATATTTATGAGGATCTGTGAAGATCATGTCTGACCAATCACAAAGTGCCACCTGGAGAAAACAAGTGAGTTATCTACTGCAGGAAAGATGCTAACTGTTTACAGCCTTTCAGCAGAACCCCACATCAGTAATCCTAAACTATGTCTTTGTGAGTACCTCTCTTTGAAAAATCGTCGCAGGCCAAAAGCGATAAGCTTCAGAATTGCCTCAATAACAAACACCAGAGTGAAGACATAGTTGCAGTACTTCAGGATCTCCTCCAAGTACTGCAGACACAGAAAAAGCAACACTGTAAAGAAGAAAGACCAATGTGGGTCTGCTGTACCTGTACTTCTAATTACTATGGTTCCAGGACAGATAGTGGTAGGAGTTGCCATGACTACCCGAGGTTGGTTGTAGTGCTCCATGCTCATAGTTAGGAGGTTTGTGAAGATGATGATGGTGATGAACAGATCCAGGTAATGGCTGGTGCACACTGTGTGTATGGATCGCCGCAGTGGGGAGTAGTCAGCGTAATAAGGCTTCTCCAGGGCTCCTGTGATGTGCATGCACACACACACGCCCCCGCGCCCACACACACGCCCACACACGCACACACACACACACACGCGCCCACACACACACAGACATTAAAATGTTTCTGGAAGAAAAATATTATATGGGATATGAAGTCACTGATGAAACAGGTGCCAAGTGGCACTCCGCTGCCTGTGTGAGTGTGCCTACTAAAAGTGCCTCCTCAGGAATTTAATCCTATCCATCAAACACACACATTCTTTGTGGCACCTCAAGGTGTCTTTGGGCAGAGACCCCTTGCTATCTGCTGCCAGACAGTTCACTGACTGAAAGGAAGGCACTGCAGAGAAAGAGTGGACAGAGTGAGTCACCAATGTGGTAGTGAGGGGGAGAAATAAATAAATAAAAATAAGTGTGTGTCAGTTCTGAGTAGTAATGTAGTAATTAGTGTGTAGAGAAATAAAAAGATTTTGCACACAGAGCACTACATATCCATTCAATTAAGTTTTTAAGGTCAAATGTGTAAGAAATCATATCAGTGATGTCTCCTGAAAACAACAAGGCCATCACACCCTGTAGAAAGCATTACATCATATGGAAATATGATGTTTAAATGTTTAAATTTAAATGGCCTAGTCAAAAGTCTTGACCTAAATTCTACATGTGAATCTGGGACAACAGTAGAAAAATAAAGTGCACAGATGCTGTCTATCCAATCTGACATAGCTCATGCTGTTGGCAGAAGAAGAATGTGTAAACATTTAAGCCTTTAGATTTGTGAGCTGGTAGACATAACAGAAAAAGCTAAACACATACTTTTGAGATCTTTATTTTAAAAGATTTTAATAGCATGTATCACTAAGTTATACCTGACATATTTTTAATTCATATAAACCCACCACCCTAATGCTTTCTCACTTCTCCTCTTTTTCTCCAGCCGCTTCTGTCGTTTCTCCTCTCTCAGCCTGGCTTCCTCCTCCTCCTGCTGCTGCCGACACTTGTGAAAGTTTTCCACCACCACACCCACAAACATGTTGAGCACGAAAAAGCTCACAATGAGGAGGAACGAGATGAAGAATAGCAGCATCCAGGGGTTATTGTTTCTTTTTGGCTGTAAAAAGAAACACAGAGTAAGAGAAGAAAGGAGAGGAGTTCAATTGAACAGGAGGACAAACGAGTGAGTAAAGTGGGGAGAGGAGGAGATTGGGAAGTGTAAACAAGACAATGTAAGTCCTGACTCAGCAGTGAAACTGTCAGCACTGTCACATGTATTTGTCTTTTCCTTTTCCCCCTCACATCCTCAGATCTCTTCTGAAACATTTCTACTTCCTTTCAGTCAAACACTCAGATTAAAAGGAGTGAAAGACTAAAAAAAGATTAACTGTCAAAAATCTCTGAATACCTCTGTATCAGCCAGTGTTCTCCTCACCTGCTGGTCCACCCCAACAGCATCCAGGCCGTCATACATAATGCTCACCCAGCCGTCCTTACAAGACAGCACGAAGAGCGACATCAGTGCCTGGATGAGTGAGGCGAATGGAAATCAGTGCCATCAGTTTTCCACTTGCATGTGTCAAAGCAAAGATGTGTGGAGGTATGACAAACCTGTCCAAGGTTGTCAAAGTTGTATTTCCGTCGTATCCAGTGATAACCCGCCTCCAGACACTCGGTTTTGTTGGTGATATTGCTGACATTTAGCCCATCACAGTAGAAGAATTTGCCTTTAAAAAGCTGCACCCACAAAGGTGAGAGTGCACAAAGAAACATGTACTGTAACTCTGATTCCAGGATCAGTTTGGTTGGGCTACAGCAAAATGCAAAGCAATGTCTCATAGATTCACATTTTGTTACAAAGGCTCTCTGCACATTCACTGCAGAATCTGCTCTTATTACAGAGTAAACTGTATTCCTAGAAATAAGACACTAAATGTCAGCATTAGGGCATCAAGAATTAATTTCACAGTAAACATTAAATGAGAATATTTGCATAATGTAAGGAGCCTTAAAAATGTAAACTAATGTATACTCCTTTGAACCTTTTCACATTTTGTCATATCACAATAACAACTTTCAGTGTATTTTAAATGAAAGCTTATGTCACAGACTAACTCAAATTAGCTTGGAGTAAGAAAAATGAAATGCGGTTTTTAAATTTTTTTTACAAAGGAAAATCTGTAAAATCTGTACATTTTATTCAAACACTTTTCTATTATCAGATTAAATAAAATCTTGACTAAGTCCACCTGTCATGTTGGGGTTTACTTTTCTTGCCCACATGCAGAACACCACAGGGAAACGGATAATCAGTAAAAATGGTTTATTGACTAATCAGAAAATCAGCAGAGGTGCGTCTGCTCCAGGAAATACGGCTCTCAGGAAATGCGGCACACTATGGAGGCAACAGAGAGAAGGTGAGTTCGAGGGCGTCGGAAAAGGGAGTGAGGGAATGAGAAACGGACTGATCTTACTTGCAGAGTAGATGGTGAAAGTCCGGGAGGGTTTAACTGTTGGATCGAGGTCGTTTAGTCCAAAGGGTTTTCTCAATGGGTCGGGGCTTGTCTGAGAACCAGCTGGGTCCAGAAGCTGGCGGTGGAAGGCGGACAGGCAGGCTCTGGCGGGCTGGAGACAGAGGAGTGTTCCGACTGACGAATGGCGTTTCCAAGGGAAGGTGCGGGGACTCGGGCAACCAGTGGGTAATCTCCACGGCATCACGAGGGAATGGGTTCCGGAAAACTAGGGGGAAAAATTCCCTTAACAAAGGAACTCAGCGTCTCGAGGAGGACACCTGGAGGAGGAGAACAACGAGAGGAATTACTCGGGAAGTTACTCAAGTGAACAAAGAGCTTTCGCTGGAGCGCTCTGACTACCATTGCTGGCAAACACTTAGGCATCGAAGAACCGGCAGTCAGCTCCTCTTGAGCTCCAGAGATGATGAGGAGATGCCGAACAGGTGTGTTGGAGGTCAGTACGCGCGCCAGGAAAAGCAGTCTGTGGCGCCATCTGGTGGAAGGCTAGTGACTAGCCAAAAAAAGGACCCAGACACGAAAAACCCCAAAAAACCCCGGAATCCAACAGTACCCCCCCTCAACGGTCGCCACCTGGCGGCCAAGACGAACAAGAAGGGAGAGAACAACGGTAATCAGCAATAAGGGACGGGTCCAAAAGGAATGAGCCGGGGACCCAGGAACGATCCTCCGGACCGTAGCCCTCCCAGTCAACGAGGTACTGCCAACCACGACCCCGCCGACGGGAGTCCACGATCCGGCGGACAGAATAGGCCGGATGGCCATCAACGTCTCGGGCGGGAGGAGGGGGCTCGGAAGGAGGACATAGCTTGCTGGCCTGTACGGGCTTAATCTGTGAAA
The DNA here is from genome assembly GCF_001444195.1 of Xiphophorus couchianus. Classification (NCBI taxonomy): domain Eukaryota; kingdom Metazoa; phylum Chordata; class Actinopteri; order Cyprinodontiformes; family Poeciliidae; genus Xiphophorus; species Xiphophorus couchianus. Next base: position 40,744,328 of record NC_040232.1, read on the forward strand.
CGTGAAAGGTTGGATGTATGCGCATGGTAGAAGGGAGGCGAAGACGAACCGCAGACGGGCTGATTACCGATGTGATCTCGAATGGGCCGATAAACCTGGGAGATAGTTTTTTCGACATGGATTTCAGCGGTATGTTATGTGAGGATAACCGTACTCTCTGACGTGAAGTGTAGACGGGGGCCGGGATCCTTTTGCGATCCGCTTGGCGCTTGTTTTGCTCCGCTGTGTGGTTGAGGGCATGGACCGTACTTCTCCAAACCCTTCGGCAGTGACGGATGTGATGTTGCACAGAAGTCACAGAAATGTCCTTTTCCTCAGAGGAGAGCATCGGTGGTTGGTATCCTAAGGAAACTTCAAACGGTCAAAAACCTGTGGCAGCGGAAGTGTGACTGTTATGAGCATACTCCACCCATGGAAGGAATTGACTCCAGTCAGACGGGTTAGTAGATGTGAAGCAGCGGAGGGTCGACTCTAATTCCTGGTTCATGCGCTCTGTCTGGCCATTAGTTTGAGGGTGAAAACCTGAAGTTAAAGAGACGTTAGCCTCAAGCGCAGAACAGAAACTCCTCCAGACCCGGGAGATGAACTGAGGCCCGCAGTCCGACAGGATCTCCTGCGGGGTTCCATGCACACAGAAAACATGTTTCACGAGCAACTGGGCGGTCTGAAACGCATTGGGTAACCTCTTGAGAGGAACTAAATGACAGGCTTTCGAAAAACGATCAATGATGGTGAGTATGGTTGTCATACCTTTGGAGGGAGGTAAGCCAGTGATGAAGTCTATGGATATGTGGGACCAGGGACGGCTGGGAATATGTAGAGGTTGGAGGTAGCCCGAAGGAGGTCGATGGGACGGTTTGTTCCTTGAACAGATGGAGCAGGCCAGGATGTATTCTTTGACATCCTTGTGTATTGACAGCCACCAGAACCGGCGGTTAATAAGGGCAATGGTGTGGCTTATACCTGGGTGTGCTGAAAATTTGGAGGAGTGAATCCAATTAATAAACCGGGCTCTAATCGTGGAGGGAACGTAGATCCTGTTAGACGGACATGACTCTGGGGTAGGTTCAGATTGTTGGGCTTGTTTAATTAAATCCTCTATTTCCCAAGTCACTGCGGCTACAGTGCAACTGGGGGGAAGAATAGAGGCAGGAACCTTATCAGTGTCGTCTGGAGAGTGGACTCAGGACAAAGCGTCGGGTTTGATGTTGCGGGAACCGGGACGAAAGGAAATGGCTAGGTTGAATCTAGAGAAAAAAAGTGACCAGCGGGACTGACGTGGATTGAGCCTCTTAGCAGATTGGGGGTAGGACAAATTTTTATGATCAGTCCAAACTAGTACTGGGTGTTCCGCCCCCTCCAGCCAGTGCCGCCACTCCTCCAAGGCCAGCTTTATGGCCAATAATTCGCGGTCACCCACGTCATAGTTGCACTCCAGGGGGGATAGTCTATGGGAGAAAAAAAGCACACGGGTGAGTCTTGTTGTCAGAAGCAGAAATTTGAGACAGCACCGCCCCGACCCCAGAATCAGAAGCATCAACCTCAACAATAAATTGCTTCGTGGGGTCTGGTTGGACTAGCACAGGTGCTCTGGAAAAAAGACTCTTGAGTTTCACAAATGCTTTATCTGCTTCTGGGGTCCAACTGAAGTGGATCTTGGAGGACGTTAGAGCTGTTAACGGTTGGGCAGTTTGACTGTAGTTGCGGATAAATCTGCGATAGAAGTTAGCGAAGCCTAGAAACCTCTGAAGTTGCTTCCGCGTCTCGGGAATGGGCCAGTCCAAAACCGCCTTGATCTTCTCCTCCGTGGGCCTTACCTGTCTGCCTTCTAGAACGAACTCCTGGAAGGAGACAGATGCTTTATGGAACTCCCACTTCTCCGATTTAATAAAAAGTTTATTCTCCAGTAGGCGTTGGAGGACGAGCCGGACATGTTGTCTGTGTTCTGTGAGGTTCTTGGAATAAATGAGAATGTCGTCCAAGTACACAAAAATGAAAACATTCAGAAAATCTCTCAGAACGTCGTTGACGAGAGCTTGAAAAAATGCTGGGGCGTTCAATAAGCCAAAAGGCATGACTAGATATTCGAAGTGACCGAGGGGTGTCTTGAATGCCGTCTTCCACTCATCCCCCTGACGAATACGGAGTAGGTGATAGGCATTTCTGAGTTCTAATTTAGAAAAAATGGTAGCACCATGGACCGGTTCAAAGGCGGAGGACAACAGGGGCAAGGGATACTTGTTTTTTACAGTGATCTGGTTCAACCCACGATAATCAATGCAAGGACGGAGAGAGCCGTCCTTCTTGCCCACGAAAAAGAACCCCCCCCCCCTAATGGAGAGAAGGACAGGCGGATAACGCCGGCAGCTAATGAGTCTTTTATGTACTTTTCCATAGTTTCGCGTTCTGGTCGGGAAATGTTGTAAAGGTGGCTGGAAGGAAGAGGTGCACCAGGAAGGAGATCTATTGCGCAATCATAGGGTCTGTGAGGAGGAAGAGACAGAGCTTTGGCCTTGCTGAAAACTGGAGCTAAATCGTGATATTCAGGTGGAATTGTGGACAGATCGGGAGGATGCACTTGTTTCGGCTCAGCCGGTGACGGACCTGGTGGAACTGCAGAACAGAGGCAGGATGAGTGACAGAACGTGGACCACGATTCGACATGACGGTTAGCCCAGTTAATGTGAGGATTATGTCGTTGAAGCCAATTGAAGCCGAGGATTATAGGGGAGTTAGCTGAGGGAAAAACAAAGAAGGAAATAAATTCTCTATGGTTTCCAGAAATGACTAATTGTATAGGCTTGGTCTGATGGGTGATCTGAGGAAGGGCCTGGCTGTCGATAGCGGTGAATCGAAGTGGAGCGGTGAGGGGAATGGTTTCGATGGCCAACTGCTGAACTAAAGTGGTGAATTAGGTCCTGCTCACAACCTGAATCGACTAAAACGGACAACTGGAGAGATTGGTCCTCATGGATCAGGGTAGCCGGTAATAGCAAGCAAGGAGAGTCGTTATTCTGTTGATGGTCCGCCACCCTCCTCGCCCCTACTGGCGGACCTGAGGGTTTAACCGCTCAGGACAGTGAGCGATAAAATGACCGGGGAGCCCGCAATAAAGACATAGGTGAGAGGTCATTCTTTTATGTTGTTCCTGCGGGGTGAGGCGAGTTCGGCCGATTTGCATAGGCTCAGGTTCTGAAGAGCCGGGAGGAGCTGAATCGGATCTGAGAGGTAAGGAAGCGGCAGAAACTCTTACGGGAGTGTCTCTACAATTCCTCTCTTTAGCTCTGGATCGTATTCTTGAGTCTAAGCGAATTGTTAGACTTATTAGCTCTTCTAGGGTTGCTGGTTCGTCGAGCGTGGCTAATTCGTCTTTGATAGACTCATTCAAAGCGTGAAAATACACGCTCTTTAAAGAGGCGGTATTCCAGCCAGAAGCTGGTGCTTTTATTCTGAACTCGATAGCGAAGTCGGCCACTGTTCACTGTCCCTGTTTAATTCTCCATAAATCTCTGGAGTGAAAAGTTTTATCATGATTGTGGCTGAACACCTGCTTAAACTCTCTTAAAAATTCCTCAAAGGTGCAATCATAATCGGTGGGCGAGGGGAACCTGGCCTCGGCCCAATTCAGCGCTTGGCCCGACAAGAGAGAAAGGACGTAGGCAATTTTGGTGCCATCATGGACAAAGCTTTGCAGACAGCGATTGAAAATTATGGAACATTGTAAAATAAAACCTTTGCATTTGTCCAAATCCCCAGAAAATCTTTCTGGCGTCGGTGGGTGGATCTCCGAAAACGTGGAACAGACTGGAGGATCTGGATCTGGAGCCGGGGTAGGTTCGGGAGCTGGAGACTGTGGAACAGAGTTTTGCAAAAAATTCATTAATTTGTTCAACCGTCGATTGGTCTCGATCTGGTATTAAGTTCCTGGAGGGCTGATTCATGGGATTGTAATAGTGCATGTTGCTCTGTAAGAGTTTTCCTAATGGCGTCTGCTGGGCTAGGATTTTGGCCTGAGTGTTCTGTCATGTTGGGGTCTACTTTTCTTGCCCACATGCAGAACACCACAGGGAAACGGATAATCAGTAAAAATGGTTTATTGAATAATCAGAAAATCAGCAGAGGTGCGTCTGCTCCAGGAAATACGGCTCTCAGGAAATACGGCACACTATGGAGGCAACAGAGAGAAGGTGAGTTCGAGGGCGTCGGAAAAGGGAGTGAGGGAATGAGAAACGGACTGATCTTACTTGCAGAGTAGATGGTGAAAGTCCGGGAGGGTTTAACTGTTGGATCGAGGTTGTTTAGTCCAAAGGGTTTTCTCAATGCGTCCGGGCTTATCTGAGAACCAGCTGGGTCCAGAAGCTGGCGGTGGAAGGCGGACAGGCAGGCTCTGGTGGGCTGGAGACAGAGGAGTGTTCCGACTGACGAACGGCGTTTCCAAGGGAAGGTGCGGGGACTCGGGCAAATAGTGGGTAATCTCCACGGCGTCACGAGGGAATGGGTTCCGGAAAACTAGGGGGAAAAATTCCCTTAACAAAGGAACTCAGCGTCTCGAGGAGGACACCTGGAGGAGGAGAACAACGAGAGGATTTACTCGGGAGTTACTCAAGTGAACAAAGAGCTTTCGCTGGAGCGCTCTGACTACCATTGCTGGCAAACACTTAGGCATCGAAGAACCGGCAGTCAGCTCCTCTTGAGCTCCAGAGATGATGAGGAGATGCCGAACAGGTGTGTTGGAGGTCAGCACGCCCACCAGGAAAAGCAGTCTGTGGTGCCATCTGGTGGAAGGCTAGTGACTAGCCGAAAAAAGGACCCAGACACAAAAAACCCCCCAAAAACCCCGGAATCCAACACCACCTGTGTCCAATTTAATCATATGAATATCAGCCTCAAAGATTTATTATACAACACACATTAAGAAAAGGCAGATAGGTCAGGAATAAATCTGTGGAGCATTCAGCATCATTTCTTCTGAATATATACTACTCACAAAAAGCTAGAGGCTTTTAAATGGAGCCCCCAGGGAACATGGGGGATTTTTTTCTTCTTTTGCGTTCTCGCAATAGATTTTGCACTCTCTCACAATAATGTACTGATCAGTTCATGAGGCATAACTGAATACTGTAAGCCATTCTTATGGTGGCCATTGTATGTTCTTCAATTATATAGGGTTTTTGTAAGGTTTTCTCATGTATGTTAATATCTGAAGTTTTATATCTTTTTGTTTACGATAGAAACGCACTATGATATAAACGGAAACTTTTCATAAGTAGGAAAGAAAGGAAAAAATATATCCAAACTATTTGGACTATTTGAGTTATTTTCACTGGGTAATAAGTCATCTGACAGTTTTGATTGTGTCCTTTTTGTGTTGGTAGTGTTAAGGAAAAATGATTATTTTTAGTGCTTAATACAGTTAATCTTACGACATGTGTAAAAGTTATATTCAATACTCTTATTTGGAACAGTTTTCTGTTGAGCATTTGGGAATTGAGCCGAATAGCAGGCATTCAGACAAGCAGGGCCCCCCCGCTGTCACACAGAGCAATAAAATTAGCATTCCGATGGGGCAGAAGTAAGGGAGTTTGGGGGAAGAGACTTCAGAGGTATCTGCGAAATCTCATCTTAGGACTTTTCGGCGCCAGGGATCCGCCCGTACCAGACAGGGATTAGCACTAAGTGGTCCGCCCTTTTACTTAGATAAAAACCAGACGGCCTCCAATCTTTGCCATAAATGAGGGGAGTTCCAAGTTTCTCTGAGTGCCTAAGGGAGTTTCCAGTTGGTCAACAGGAGGAACGCCTTGACTGCATAAATTAAATAGGGAAACACCTCTTTAGTATAAGATTACGTATAAGGAGAAAAAATACAGAGAGCGGCCACTATTTTTTGCCTTTTTGTTTGTCTTTGTTTTATGTTTGTCTGACTTCCCCCTGTCTGTCTTTATTTTTATGAGAAAAATGCATATCTCTGTACCTCTGCAGCTTTGTTAATTAATTCATGCGTTGCTTTGTATGGGATTAAATCTGTGATCTGTGACGTCAACGCGCTTTGTTGTTGTTTCACTTTCTCTAGCTGCAGCACCGCCCGCTAAGGATCCCAGGACTTTAAGGGAGAAAGAGCCAAACGTTTTGTCCAAAGTTAATGTTAAATTATTCTTCCTTAATAGTAGTCTGAATGTCATGTTATCTTTTTGCTCATGTAGTGGGTTTAGAAAAAAAGGTTAAAAAAAATCAATAAATAAATAGAAAATACACCCCCTATTTTTCTATCGGAGTTGGTCTTGTCTTTTGTCTTTGTTTTTTTCCTCTGTGTGTAGACGTGTTTGTTGTGTGCGTGTGTCTTCTTGCCAGTGGGGGCGCTCTCGCGCCGCTGTGGGTCTAGCGAGGAGAACGAGTTTCCTGGCTCTGGGCATGCGCGGCTCAGAATAAACGAGCTCTGCCAGAGTAACGTTGTTTCAACTCGCTTCCTCTGTGATCCACAGGTAAGATAGAAGGCCACTCTCATAAGCCATGTAAAATGATCTGTACATATATAAAGATTAATTTCGGAGTCTATTGTATAACTTACATGTATAATTGCAAAGTTTTGTATTGCCGTTGATCTGTGTCGGCGTGTAGCTTGCTTTTTGTTGTTGGAGCCTTGGGGTTTTTAAAATTTATTTATATCACTTGATCAGTCAGTATTGTTTGGGTAGCATTATAATATTTTTGTTTCTTATAACAGTGTATTTATTTGTGGTGGGCTTGATCTCTTTTGTGGCCGCTGTAACAGTTACAACTGACAAACGTTAAAAAAACCGTTGTAACTGACAAACCTTGGTGTTTACTGTGTGTTGTAGATGGAATGTTTTGTTCAGTTGGGTTATGTTAATTTAGGATTAGATTTTCTTAATTTCTTTTGCTATTATGCTATTTTATTTGAGGATTTTATTTTATTTTATTTCTTTGTGGAAACTCCGGATGTTGTTGACTGCATTTGAATTGTATTGTGGTTGTGTTTGTTTAATTGAAAATGCGCGGCTCAGAATAAACGAGCTCTGCCAGAGTAACATTGTTTCAACTCGCTTCCTCTGTGATCCACAGAAATTGGTTGCAAAGGATTCATGTGACTTTGCACCGCTTGATACTGGCTCAGATTCCCCTAGGTCTGGTGCCAGTAACACTCACATACAGAACACAATCAGGAGAACAGGAAATCAGATAAAGTCTATTTTGACAATGATGAAATGTGAAACTGTATGGTTCTTGTCATCCTGGGTTCGATTCCTTGCCCGGAGTCTTTCTGCATGGAGTTTGCATGTTCTCCCTGTGAATGCGTGGGTTCTCTCCGGGTTCTCTGGCTTCCTCCCACAGTCCAAAAACATGACTGTTAGGTAAATTGGTCTTTCTAAATTCTCCCTAGTTGTGAGTATGTGTGTATGGTTGTTTGTCCTGTCTGTCTTTGTGTTGCCCTGTGATAGACTGGCGACCTGTCCAAAGTGACCCCGCATCTTGCCTGGAACGTTAGCTGGAGATAGACACCAGCACCTCCCGACCCCACTAGGGACAAGGGTGTAAGAAAATGGATAGATGGATGGATGGTGATTCTTGTCCTGTGGATGGAAGTCGACCCCGACTTGGTACTCTGAAGACAATGGGAGTTGAGTTGAAGAAGTATCGGACAAATGAACTTCAGAGGAAAAATGGACTGATCTTACTCAGTGTGATGGTGCGTTTCCGCAAGGGGGGAATTACTGTGTTCTCTTTGATTGTGGTCTCTTTACAGGGGTCCTTGAGATGATCCAGGTTCCAGTGTGAGATCCAGACAGGGAGTTATTGGGAGGTAGATGGTAGAGGCTGCGGTGGAGGGCAGACAGGTGAGTTCTTGAGAGGAGAGGCGAGGAGCAATCCGACTGCCAGCCATGAAACCAGGAACTGTCAACGATTCTTCAGCAGAGGCGGAGAGGGACTCGGGCAACCAGTAGGAAAATTCACGGTGTCATGAGGGGAAACCAGAAAGTCAGGAACTCGGGCTGCACAGTGGGTAAAATCCAAGACACCACGAGGAAACACCTGAGAGAGAGGCAACAGGAAAATATTACTAGAAATAATCTCAGAGAAAGTCAGAGAGTTGATTTAGAGGGGTGCAGAGTACCATAACTAGCAAACAGTCAGGCATCGAAGTGCTGGCAGCCCGCTCCTCATATATACTTAGATGATGAGGTCATAGATCACAGGTGCGCTGACTCCAGTCAGCAGACACGCCCTCCAGGTAGTGCAGCCTCTAGGCACCATCTGGTGGATGACGAGGGAAGCAGCAAACAAACAGAAAATCCCCACAAAGAGCAAAAATCCCAGTTCCCAACACTGAATGGTTAATAAAGGGCCATTTTCATGTGCAGTTCCATTTCAACCTTGCGCAAACAGACATAAACATGCAGTGAATACATCAATTTTCAATCAGTTTTTTGTACTAGTTAATAATAAACTCGTTTCACCGAGGGTAAATGTGTATATATTTGAAATGTTAAATTGACATATATGACTGTATACAAAATAGAACAGCAAATATTACAGTAAGCATATTGCGAAGGAACGCAAAAGTTTTGCGAGGGAACGCAAAAGAAACCTTTTTCCCCATGTCCCCTAAAGGGCTCTGTACTTTTATCCAGAAACCAGGCTTCATGGTAAAATTTTAGGATGACCCTACATTGTCCTCAAACCTTTTCAGGCAACCTTAATGTGATGTTCTCTAAACTTGTGAATTCATTTGCCCAACTGTTGAATGTTTTAGTACTTTGTGCACAACTTCCTGTTCTCTAACAAGGAGCATCAGGACAAAATTTACAAGTGTTTGATCCATGGCTTCACCAATAAATGACCCATCAGAACAGGTATTTAAACAGTCCTCACCATGTTGTTCTCATGTTCACATCAAGAGAAGACTTAACACTTGAGCATTAGTACCTCACCATGACGAGGCTTCAAGCAGGATGTTCTCAGACTGAAGTGGCCACTGAACTTAGAGTCAGCGTCATCAGCAGGTTGCAACAGAGAGTTTGGAAAAGTCAGAGAGGTATAGAAGTGGACGTCCTTTACCCTTATCCCACACTGATGCTGGTTTTATCATGAAGCAGATGATAAATGCCAATTAACTCCAGACATATATAAAGTGAGACGCACCTAGGTATCACGTTATATCATTTGAAACTGTTTACATCAGTAAACAGTTTCAAGGGTTACCTGCAAGGTTACCTTTGCAGGTAATCTTGCATGACCAGCAAGGTTACCTGACCTCACCACCAGACAGAGGCATCATTGTCTTCCATAGGCCAGGGAGCATTTACACTGGACCAGAGACCAGTGGCGCTCAGTGCTGTTCACTGAAAGTTGATTCATGCTGACCAGAAAGGATCACTGCCACTGATGTTCTAGACGTCAAGAACCGCGCTATGCAAATTGTTGTCACCAGATCAGCCTTTGGTGTAATGTAGCCAGGTTTGTCTAATCAATACAGAACTGCCATTGCCTTTGTGAATGATACACTGACAAGCACATACAACCTGAATAATGTTATTAATTCAGTCCTTCTGCCCCAGAATCAACAACACAGGCCTAATTTCATCTACATGGACAACAATCCTGCATTTTATCAAGGTGGCATCATTAGGGAATGGCTACTGGAGACTAAGATACCTTAAACGAAGTGGCCTGAACTCTCTCCAGACCTAAATCCTATAGAAAACCTCTGGAATTTGCTGCATCGCCGTGTGAGGCTTGTAACTCTGTACACCAGAATATTAGTGACCTTTGGGTTGCCCTTCAAGAAAAGTGGGATACCACATGTCTCAGCAGACAATATCAACTTGAACAGCATGAGACATTGTCAAGCTGTAATCGATGGTTAAGGGCACATGACACATTACTGAGACAATGACATTTTTTGTCTTAAAAGCTGTATTTTCACAATATATTATTGTAGTGGAAGCATTAAACTTTTTCCATAAATTTCACCAAAAAGCCAAACATCTCAAAATCTTTGTGAGTAGTGTACATTTTTAGCTAAAGTAAAATTCAACCTGGAGAGACTCACAAAGAAAGAGTTGCAGTTAGAAAGTTTTATTTGACATGAATGAATGTCACATTCATTCCCTAGTTGTGATGTTACATTTGGCGTTCGGTCTCAGGCAGAAGACATGGGAACTGTGAATGACAGTAAACTTGGATGAGCTGATTAGAATGAGGATTAAAGACGACTTCCTGAGGCGACCTGGACACTGGTGGTGGAGGCCAAAGAGCAGATGAAATCCTGAAGGAGCCAAAAGAACACAAGTGGAGAAGGGGCCGAGGTGGGTTGAAGCTCGGCTGGTGAGCAGATGGAGCCATGGATGGAGGGCCTTATAAACAGTGGCTTGCTCTATGATCATCTGTGATGAGGCACGGTTTAATCACTTAAGCTCCTCTTCCTGGTGTCTTGATATCATACCCACAACTTTCCTTAAAAAAGTTCTGTCTGTCATTCCATCTGATCTGATTCAAACAGTAAACTCATCTTTTTCATCAGGTGTTTTCCCCCAGGGTTTAAAAATAGCAGTTATCAAACCACTGATGTAAAAGAACAATCTGGATAAATAACTACTGCAGAATTACCGGCTGATCTCCAACCTTCCATTCATCAGCAAAATTATTGACAAAACTGTTTTAATAGTAAAATACCTTCCATAACTAAACACATTGATGTCTTTCAGTCTGGTTTCTGTGATCACCAAATTACTGAGACTGACCTGGTCAAAGAGTTCAATGACATCCATGAATACAATCTGTGGAAAAAAACACAGCCACACTGATGGCTGTCAGTGCAGCTTTTGGCACTGTTGAACATGACATGAACACTGTCATGTTCAAGAGACTGGAGAGTTGGACTCAGCTCTCCAGTTCAGTCCAACCCAACTTTCTAGTTGGGTTGGACTCTCTGATCCAGTACTCAACTGCTTTGAATCTTACATAAAGAACAAAGATTTCATTGTTTCAATGGATATGTTCTCATTGAAGCAAACAGAAATCTCATGTGGGGTACCCCAAGGTTCAATCCTAGGACCCTTCCTCTCAATCAATCAATCAAATTTTATTTATATAGCACCTTTAGGCAACAAGGCATTTCATAGTGCTTTACATAATAAAAACACGAAAATACGAAGTCATAAAACACACAGTCAACAATTTAGGTATTATATTTTGTCAATTGACATCAACACACATCAGATTTCATTAATTATATTTAAAAAGCAACTCCAAACAGGTGGGTTTTTAGTCTAGATTTAAATTTTCTGGACGTTTGTACCAGATTTGTGGTGCATAGAAGCTGATCGCTGCTTCTCCATGTTTGATTCTGGTTCTGGGGATGCAGAGCAGAACCAGAAGACCTGAGAGGTCTGGAGCAGGTCTTTAATGTATTGTGGTGCTAAGCCGTTAAGTGATTTATAAATTAACAACAGTATGTTGAAGCCTATTCTCTGAGCTACAGGTAGTGAGAGGTGATGCTCTATCTTCCTGGTTTTAGTGAGAACATCAGCTGCAGCGTTCCAGGTCAGCTGCAGACCTGTGAAGACACTGTTACTTAATCGATATGATTACAGATAAACCCATGAATGAGTTTCTCTAGATCTTGCTGAGACATTAGTCCTCTAATCCTGGAAATGTTCTTCAGGTGATATATTGTGGTGGGAAAATTATTATAAGTTAACATCTGCTGATCATGTTATATTAAATGCTTGTGAACTCTCACCAAAAGAACCCATTTGGGCTACACACACAATACTGGAAGTTGTTTTCCTGCAGCTGCATGGGAGCCAGACTGTTTCCCATGTATTGGATTCCTTATCACTGGTATAAAACCTATGTGTTGACTCTGTCTTTTTCATTCGGAACTTCTGCATTATTGACTGTCTTACAAGCTCTGTGTATTGTGCACAATATACAAATAAACCTGACTAAGTGATTTCATCTAACAGTGCTTGGAAATAAATTTTTTCCACAACATTTAGCACTGTAATACATTAAAGATCTGCTGTTGTTGTATCTACCTTCCAGATCTTTCGGGTGTAATGGTTCTAGTTCTGGTCTGCCTTGACTTTATATGTTAAAATATTGGAGTGACCCAGTATTTCTAAGTACTGGTTCTTCAAGAAAACTTAAATCATGAGCTGTGGATCAGGAGGATGAGTAGTTACGTAGCAATAAGCAGGTTGAGTTCAACTATTGAAGTGTCCTTGGGCAAGAAGCTGAATCTAAAGTTAACTTCTGCTATTGTATGAATATGTGTGGATGGGTGAACATAACCTGTTGTATAAAAGTAATCTGAGTTGCTAGTGTGACTAGAAAATGGTTATACAAGGTCAATCTGTCCACAGTCCTGCCGGTAGTTTCAGCAAGCCAGGTGTACCTTGATTTATCAGAACCACTCATCTGCTGAACAAAATGAAAAGCTGACTTAATTCATTTATCTGAATCAGATGTTTAGTAGAAAGCACACATTTAAAAGTTGCAGAACCCAGAGTGGAAGAAATGCTGAAGAAATCAGTTATTTCCAGCATCTATGGCCTGAAACAATCTAACAAATGGAATATCAATAAAAGCATTTAATTCCAAAAGCAAATTAACCCCATTAAATGTTTCTTTTTTAAGGATGTTAAATCTCAAAGTTTTAAATAAGTAAAGAAATCATTACATTTTACTGATCCAAAGATTTCATAAATGTTTTGACAAACAAGACACAACTAGAACTAATTCAGTACTTTATAATCTTGTGAAATTTTGAGTAGAGTGATTTAAGTGCCAACTCTCATCCACTTTCCACACTTTTAGAACACACGCTTAATGGTCAGATAGACTGGATGGAAAATTAATGATTAACGAGTCAGAGTCAAAGACATTCAGCTCCAACTCCTCGAAGCTATTAATCTAGGTTCCTTCAAGGATTAGAAACAACATTTATCCACCAGGAAGCAAAGAAAAAGAAAACTGAGAGAGAATAAAACTTTTACTTTAACCTGTAAATAAACAAAAATAGTTCATTACATTAAACCTCTCAGGTTTTCTGGTTCTGTTCTGCTCTGGATCCAGAGCCAGAACCAAAGGAGGAGCTTCCATGCACCACAAATCATAATAAATGGAACATTGAGAAATATGTATGATGTGCATTGATAATGTTTAAGATAGTACTCATCGAAATATTATGTTTGATACTAGTTTCTAGAATTGGTGACTGTGTGATGTATTTATGACTTTAATTTTGTGATTTTAGGATGTAAACATGAAAAACCTCATATCCTTCACGGGGCTAACTGTTCAAAGCAGTTGGTGGGCTAACTGCCTTTTTGCTGAACTGTGCTATACAAATAAAATTGATTGATTGATTGATTGATTGAATTATTTTTGTTTAAAATAATATTTATATAAAAATTAAATGTTAGTGATAAGTTTCTTTTTTGAGAAATAATTCGAAATAAAGCTTTACTCGATAAATTATTGATTTCTTACAATGGTTAAAATCCAATTTAAAGAAAACATTCTCAGCACAATCCTTCTGTAGAGTCACTGCTTTTTTAATTACTTCAGAGTCTTTTGCATAATCAGCAACTCATTTGCATTTCCTCACAATTTTCTGTCTCAGTTTTTATTACCTGAAGCCTTTCTTAGCTGTGCCTCATTTATTTTAAACCCCTCAAACAGTATCTTTCTTCTAGCAGCCTTTTTGGATAAAAACTATTACATTTGTAATTTTGACAAAGTTTTATCCAAAACAGAAGGTGAACAAGAATAAACAACATGTATTTACCTGCACTCCCAGAATTCCAAACACGATGAAAAATGCACAGCAGATGAGAACAATGTTCCCAATCGGTCTAAGAGATGTAATCAGGGTCTCAACAACCAGTTTCAAACCTGGAGCCCGACTTATCACCCTGAAAAAAACACAAAAGCAACACTTGTGTACAGTGCTGTGAAGAAAAATTTGTCCTCCTAAAAATTTATTCTGCCTTTGTTTGTCACTTTAATATGCTAATTCTAATATCAGGCAAAAATAGCATGAGTAAATACAGGAAGCAAATTTCTAAAATGTTTTCATTGACTAAGAGAAGAAAGTTATTTCAACCAAATCATGAGTCATCTGTGATTAAGCCCATGTTTTGGTTTCAATGTCCTTAGCCACATTCAGGCCCAGTTACTGCCTGATTTAAGAAATCACTAACATCAAACCTATCAGACAACATGAAGTAGGATATAAGATCTGAAAAAGGACAGGTCACTCTCTGGACTAAAGAAATTCAAGAACTGTTCAGAAGAAAAGTCAATGACATATCAGTATGGAACAAGTTAAAAATATATATATCTAAGACTTTGGGACTCCAGCAAGAATAATTACCGAATGATTTAATTAGTCCAAAATGTCCCACCAGTTCCCTCTGTACTGACCTCTTGACTCTGCCAGCATCTCAGGTGTTTGAAAAGGCACCAACCTTCCTGGTTGATAACCAAGAAGGTTATCACCCATGATTTTATAAGGATGTTATAGAATCATCCTTTTTTCATCAAAGATATCACTCTGTTTCTTAGGTGAGACTGGGAATTAGTAATCTATGTTTATGAACTCCTTGTTGGATTAGTTCAACTCTTTTTTAACATAAATTAGCCAGGTCACACTGTTACACAAGTCCAAATTTTTAACAGGTCCAAAGAAACCAGAGCACATTTCTCCAGCGATAGCATCTCTGGACTGACTGCCTATTTATTTCAGGGTCAATTTGAAAGTTATTTGTTTTCAGGTCTCTTAATGGCCTTGCACCAGTATATCTGGCCAGCAGCCTGGTCGTCCCTCAGGTCAGCTGACCAGATGCTGCTGGTGGATCCTAAATCCCAGAGGAAATTAAAAAGTGGCTGAACGTTTTCTGTTGTGGCCCCAAACGAGTTTAGCCTTTAACTGGCATCTAACGGTCAAAAACCATTCAAAACAAAGATGTAGGCACACTCATCTATCTCAAATGCCTTTTGGCACATAGGGACCACTTTTTTCTATTAAACATTAAACATTAACATTACATTAAACAATCATTTGAAAACTTAGTTTTGTATTTACTCACACTATCATGGATGGATGTTTCAATGTGTTTGATGAGCCGAAATATTAAAGTGAGACAAAAAAAAGGCAAGAACAAAAGAAGTCTGCCAAGGTCAAATACTTTGCCACAGGCTTGTAGTAAAATAGAAGAAGTACTTCAGGATGTGAGTGTAGTAGACACATGAGGAACTGTTCCATCGCCCTACCTGAGCGGCCGCAGGGTGCGAAGCAAGCGAAGGACTCGCAGCATGCCCAGGATTCGATTTCCACCTGCTGATGCCATGGAGACCAGAATGTCCACCAGGGACACAAAAACCAGTACGCCATCCAGCACATTCCAGCTGCTCTGCAGGTACACACCTTCTCCAAAGTACAGGCCCATTGCTACAACCTGGTGACACACACAAATCCAACTGAATTACTTAAACAATAATAAAAAAGTATGAGACATAAAAGCTTCTCTGGTCCCCACCCAGGAGGAAAATTGACTTTTTTTATGAGCGAAAAAGTTGTATGAGTGAAATACTTATGCAGTAAAGGGGTTCTGTTATGGTTACCTTGATCATCATCTCGCCCACAAAGATGACGGTAAAGATGTAATTAGACACGCTGAGAAACATTCGCTCCTGTCACAAATACACACACAGGCACATGTATGAGAGCATTCACTGACACAAAGCGTGAAGCATTTGTCATTTCAAAGGTAATGTGTCCAAGTAGATTTCGCTTTGAGCCTGGACAGAAACAAGATACATAATGAGCTGAAGAAAGGCCAACTTAGAATCCAGAGAAACTCTTTAGTTTATGTAGCGAAACTACTCATTACCTTTGCTCAACATTATCAGAACAAGAATCCAGAGAAACCCCTACCAGTTTATAAATCACAGACTACTTATTCTTAGACATGGGGTTATAGTTTTTTGTTTTATTATTTCTTTGCTCTTCTTTTGGTTTGTTGTTTTGTTGTATTTCTCAGTGTCCCGAGGTGTCTTGTATTTGCGTGTCCTGAGGCCGAAACATCATCAGTGACCCCTCACACCCCCACCATGGACTGTTCTCCCTGCTGCCCTCTGGAAAGAGGTTCCGCAGCATCTGGTGCAGGTCCACCAGGTTCCGAAACAGTTTTTTCCCACTTGCCATCAGACTGCTGAACTCTTAACTGGACTGCACTCAAAATCTGGTCTCCACTTTATACCTTGCACATGTACAGAGCTAAGTAACTTCTATTTTACTGTCAGTCCTGCACTTTATATTTTATATTCATATTCATATTTTATACTGTATTTTATTTTATTCTGGAATAACCTCACAACTTTGGAACCTCAAAACACTGTCCTGAGCCGTATGCAACGAAATTTCGTTCTGTATACACCCTGTGCATGCAAAATGATAATAAAGTCAGTCTAAGTCTAAGTCTAATTTCCTTCTAATTCTTGTGAAGCACTTTGAATTACCTTATTGCTGAAAATATGCTATATAAATATAATTACCTTACTTTACTTACCATAGCCGATATAGTGGACACAAAAGCGAACAAACGTGATCGCTGGTCTCAAAATAAGATCATCCGCTACAATCAAGTAATCCCCAGTCTGTGCAGACGGAAACATTTTGTCTTTTTTCCCCCCATTATCTTTAGTATGTGGTAAAACCTTGTGCACTTCAGAAGCACACAAGGCAAAATGAAATTGTTCTCTCCAACAGAGGAAAAATAAATGGAATTCATGAATTCAACTTACTGACTCTTCTTGAGCCTCATACATTAAGATCTAAATGGAGAAAGGATAATCTCCACAACACGCACGCAGACGTGCACACAAACACACACACATGCACGCATATGCCCACACAGACCAGTAAAGATCCACAAACACCTTTACAGACCCATATGGTTCTGACCCATATGGGACATGTACAGACCCATACAGACCCGCAAAGACCAATATAGAGCCATACAGACCAATGCAGACCCGTAAATACCCGTGAAAACCATACATATGCATAAAGACTCATACAGAGCTGAACAAGCCCCTAAAGACCTGCAAAGATACTGTATTTTCCCCACTATAAGGCTCACCTAAAACGCTTCAATTTTCCCAAAAGCCGACAGTGCACCTTATAATCCGGTGCGCCTTATATATGGACCAATATTGAGCCACAACAGATCTCGCATCTACGGTAAGCAGCCGCCGACTTCATTTTCCCCCGTAGAAGAAGAAGCGCGTGGTGCACGCTAAGATATATGTCTGCGTGAAGCGTGCCGTTTCATTTCCATTTGTGTGTTTGTGTAAAGAGCCAAAATGGCTCCTATTAAGAGACACGCTTACGACGCAGAGTTTAAACTCAAGGCAATCAGTCACGCAGTAGAACACGGGAATAGAGCAGCAACGAGAGAATTTAATATGAACGAATCAATGGTGCGGAAGTTAAGGAAGCAACCAGATGACCTGCGCCAAGTAAAGAAGACTAAACAGAGTTTCCGAGGGAACAAAGCGAGATGGCTACAGTTGGAGGACAAACTCGAAAAGTGGGTTGTTGAGCAGAGAGCAGCAAGTAGAAGTGTCAGTACAATCACTATTCGAATGAAGGCAACAGCGCTAGCATGCGAACTTAACATCAATGAATTTAGAGGCGGTCCTTCTTGGTGCTTTCGGTTTATGAAAAGGCGTAATCTCTTCATCCGCACACAAACGAATACCACGTCACTTACTTTACCTCGGGGAAAATAATAAAACAGCAGTTTATTCATTTTGGGAATGAACGAAGTTGTCAGAACGCTGGTTTGTAATCTATTAATAAAGTTTGACTGACCTGACTATTTTGTTAACATTCCCTTTAGCACAGTTCCATCTAATGGATGCATAATGTAACCCCAGCCTCTACTGTAGTGTCTATTCTATGCACCTTGTATATGAAAAAAGTTTTAAAATAGGCCATTCATTGAAGGTGCGCCTTATAATGCGGTGCGCCTTATAGTGCGGAAATTTAAAAACCCGGTACTGAACAACTGGGTTGATGGGCTCTATCTTCCTGGTTTTAGCGAGAACATCAGCAGCAGCATTCTGGGATCAGCTGCAGCTGGAGGATTCATTTGTTAGGCAGACCTGTGAAGACACTGTTGCAGTAATCAATGCAATTATAATTATAGAAATATAAGATTGCTCTCATTACTCATTGTTGGAGCTATTTATTCTTTATTTCTTTATCCATTTGAATTTTGTTAGTTTATTCTTAAATTTCTAGTTTTTGTATTATTTGCAGAGTTCATTTGCAGGTTAATAATTGTTGATTCTATTTATCTTTTGTTTTATTATTTGTTCTTATTTGTTTGTTTTCTAAGACAGGAAGTAAGGTGGGTCATTCCACTTTCTATAAGTGTAGGGGCCTGGTAAAGGACCAGCAGGCATTGGGTTTGGGGCCTATGGTTTTTACCAGAGCGACAGAAGTAGACAGGAGACCAAAGGAAAGTTTGAACGTTGTAAATTTTTGCTGAAAAGAAAAAATAAAAGCAACCAAGATAATCAACAAGTTTGGACATTAAATTTCTTTAGCCTGCGTGAAGAATCTGGACCCCCAGTGCCTTATAGTGGCTGATGGAACTTTTATTGGATGTTTGGTTTGACAAACAATCGCCACTACACTCATCAATGTTAAAACGGAATTTCACCAGACTATTTGAAGTGCCTTCTTGTTCCATATTCATCTTCACATTCATTACGGTCACAGAACAGTAATTTTCTCCACCTTTCACAGACTAAATGAAGGACCATGGGAGAACGGCCATTCTGCGTGGCTGCCTCCGTCTCTGGACCTCTCTCTGACCATAAGAGCTCCACAATCTTTGGCTCACTTTAAAAGAAGCTTAAAGACTTTTCTTTTTAAACATGCCTATTCTATATCTGCATGAGTTTATCATTGGTTTTAACTTTTAGCATTTTTTTAAAACATGCTTTGACTGTTATTCTCTGTGATTACACGGATGTAGCACTTTCTTTTGTTAATAAAAAGTGTACTACAAATTAAATTCATTATTATTATTATTATTATTATTATTATAAAACCATTGAGGTTGAGTTCACCCTGCAAAATGAACTCAAATGTTGTCATTAAAAACTACAGAACAATGTGGAATTCATCTCAGCTCCTATGACCTGTAGATTACAGCCATTAATGGGAAGTTGAACTTTGAGGTTAATTGTGATGATCCTTTGACATTACTCACATTTAATTGTGCAAATGTGTGTGTCTGTGTGTGTTTTCTACCATGCTCTTAGGATGTATATCAGGCCTCTCTAGCGCTACGGTGATGCAGTTCAGAAAAATGAAAAGCAGGATGATGTGATCAAACATCTTGTGACTTATGACCTTCTGACACCACAGCCTCAGCCTAAAGAGAGACAATCAGAAGAAAAACAACATCAGCTATATCTCCAGGCTTTACACAAAACACAAGGATCAATTCTTTCACTGCACTGTGTCCACACACAGTGTACACTCACACTTTCACTTCCTTGAATTGAAAATAGTGATAATTGAATTACTAAGAGTTAGCTACAAGATTGATAAGTTCACTGTGAATGTTTATACTTGCTGCAGTTTAACCACTCAGACTACTCAGGAGACTATCGGTGGCGTGTTTG